>NC_090998.1:16045000-16087500 GCF_041146395.1 Eulemur rufifrons
GCAAACCTTAATTCTAAACAAAGATCAGATTTTCTCTTCTGGTGGTCAGGCGATTCTCCTTTAGTGACTTGAATATGCATACATTTAACAGTAAATATTTTTTAAAGTATTGAGGAGAAGACTAGTTTAGTAATCATCCCATATAAAAACATTTCTCTGCAGAATAACCAGAAATGAACAGAGAAAGGGAAGTTTGGCTTTCTAAGGACAGGAAATTGCAATCAACTGCAAAGATCTTTAACTTTTGGCTATTAGACGGTGAAGTTTTATTGACTGTGTTATGTGGGAAGGAATGGAATATTTTCGCAGGTTGAGAAGGACAACCGCTCTTTTTTCTATTATTATACAAATATATTTCCCATCCTTTTTCTATTTCACTTTTTAAATGAAGGGAGGTAGTGATAGAAAATTAAAACACTTTACACATTCAATTCTTTTGTTTTAAACTTAAAAAGCTCACCCATGACAAGGCTGCAAGAGAGCTGAACCTATTGTTCTCTCTCTTGTTGGGTTCTTAGCATGTGCTCCACTGTCATAGAGATAAAAGTATTATGGGATTTAAAGGAAATAAAAAAGAAAGCACTGAACATTTTAAAGTGTACAAAGAAAAATATAAAACATGTCTAACATTATTTTGAACTATGTTGCTATTTGTTACAGTTAGGCTTACCATATATTTTCATAGATGGTTTTGAATTTTCCTAAAGTTATGATTAAAAAGCTAAAAAAAGGACCACTTATATACTGTTGGTGGGATTGCAAACTAGTACAGCCATTATGGAAAACAGTATGGAGGTCCCCCAAAAACTTAAAAATAGAACTACCATATGATCCAGTAATCCCACTACTGGGTATAGATCCAAAGGAAATGAAATCAGTCAGTATGTTGAAGACATATATGCACTTTCATGTTTATTGCAACAGTCTTCACAATAGCCAAGATATGGAAACAACTTAAGTGCCCAGTAACAGATGACTGGATAAAGGAAATATGATATATACATAATGGAATATTATTCAGCCATAAGAAGGAATGAAATCCTGTCATTTGCAACCACATGGATGAAACTGGAGGACACTATGTTGAGTGAAATCAGCCAGACACAGAAAGACAGCTACAGTATATTCTCACTCATGTAGAATCTTAAAAAAAAAAAAAAAAAAAATTGATATGATGGAAGCAGAGAGTAGAACAGTGGTTACCAGAGTCTGGGGAAGGGAAGAGAAAAGAGGAGATGGGATAAGTTTGTAAATGGATACAAAGTTACAATTAGACAGGAGAACTAAGTTCTGGTGTTATATTGAGCAGTAGGGTGACTATGGCCAACAGTAATATATAGTATATTACAAAATAGCTAGAAAAGAAGGTTTTGAATGTTTTCAACACACAAAAAATGATAAATACATGAAGTAACAGATCTACTAACTACCCTGATTAGACAGATCCACTAACTACCCTGATGGTACAACATATATATGTATTAAAACATCAAATTATACCCTATAAGTTTCTGCAATTATAATGTGCCAATTAAAAAATAAATTTAAAAAAGCTAAAAAGTTGACAATATTTTATTTTTTATTACTACTTTTTTTGTAGAGACAGCATCCCCTTATGTTGCCTGTGCTGATCTTGAACCCCTGGCTTCAAGCAATCTTCCTGCTTTGGCCTCCCAAAGTGCTAGGATTATAGGCATGAGCTACCACACCCAGACAGTTGCCCATATTTTAAAGAAATGAGGTACATCT
This sequence comes from Eulemur rufifrons, assembly GCF_041146395.1. Lineage (NCBI taxonomy): Eukaryota > Metazoa > Chordata > Mammalia > Primates > Lemuridae > Eulemur > Eulemur rufifrons. Next base: position 16,046,750 of record NC_090998.1, read on the forward strand.
CCTATTTAAAGGAATCTTAGAGATTATTTATTTCATAATTAAGTACTTTTATTCTGTGATATTGACTCTAACTTAGCCTAAGTTCAGCCTTTGTAAATGATATATTTCTTTTTTAACATATACAGATCATACCAAACAGAAATATAAAAGCCATCTGCTGAAAGTAAAGTTTAATATATATTAATACATAAATGCATAGTCTATATGCATATTCCCTTTCCACGCACACACACCCACACAATAGGCAGATTTTACATTCAAAGAAAAAGAAAGAAAAGATGAGAGAAAAAATTAAGTCAAACATACTATGTGCCTAACATCAATTTCAGTAAAAAAACCAGCAGAGGCCTATGCGATAGAGTCATGTATATGTCACAAAATACAACTTGGTGCCTGAAATCCCAAAGATAGTGCATGGTATTGAGAGAAAGCTCAGTTTCAATGAACCCTTTTTTAATGAAAGTGGATGCCCACTATGTGCAAGGTTTTCAGTGAGAGACGTGAAGATGAATATGGGTATGTGCTGCCAAGCAACCAGTGGGCAGGGCAACCTGAGGGCAGAATGTGACACATGCTCTGCCAGGATGGTGCATCAGGCCTGTGCTGTGGGACTAGGGAAGATGTACCCCCTACAGCGGGACTTGAATGACAGATCGCATTTCACAAGTAGAGAACCTGTGGGACCAGAAAGAAGGTCATCTTGGGCCGATGCAAGAGGGTAAGCAGAAGCCAGGGCATGGTCAAGATCAGGGTTTATTGAAGGACTATTTTTAAAAATGATCAAGGTGAAAGTGATCTGCTAGGCTGTGGTTAAGTTGAGTGGGAAGAGAAGCCTACACAGCCTGGATGGGTGACAACAGCCTGGATGACTGAGGCTTCCCATTCTGTGCATTGGTACTTTAAGAGTATCCTCAGAATGTAGGCCTCTCCCATGCGCAAATAAAACTCCACTCTTCCTTGAATCAGACTGAATAGCACAAGGAGCACTAGGCTGGGGGCTCACACCCAGCTCAGAGGGCTCATTCCTAAGCACCTGCCAACCACTGCTTGGTCTTATTGAGTAGCCGCTCAGGAGCCAACCCATTTAAATAACAACAAGATGGATAGATAATAAAATCATAGGTAGAAAATTATCTCTGATTTAACTTTTTGGTTTTTGGAATTTTTTTTTATTATTTGTTTATTTTATATTTATTTATTTATTTATTTACTGACAAGGTCTCACCCTGTCTCCTGGGCTGGGGGTGCAGTGGCCTCACCATAGCTCACTACAACCTCAAACTCCTGGGCGCCAGTGATCCTCCCACCTCAGCCTCTGAGAAGCTGGGACTACAGGTGCGTGGCACCATGCCTGGTTAGTTTTTCTATTTTTTGTAGAGACAAGGTCTCAATCTTGCTCAGGCTGGTTTTGAATTTCTGGCCTCACTCAATCCTCACCCCTCGGCCTCAAAAAGTGCTAGGATTACAGGTGTCAGCCATAGTGCCCACCCGATTTTTTGGAATTCTTGAGATCTAGGGTTAGTCCTATGTTGGTAACCATAGAAAATTAAAAAGGAATGCCAAAGGTAAAGAAAGAGTTTGGTGAAAGATTTGCCATCTGTCTCTCTGGGTATCATATGTAGGCAAAGAAAAGACTAAGAAAACATTTTAGGAAGACCTGATTAGGCAGTAAAACTATAGTAGACCTATCATTTCCAAAAAATCCAGTGAAGTCCATGAATGATTGGTTTGAAATCCCTGCCACACACAATCACAGACTCTGCTCCAATTTGGGATTGTGATTCAAAATAGATGGTTTTAGACTTGAGACAGTCCAGGAAAACAAAACAGCAATATCCTCCACACCTTGGGTGTAGATTAAGTGTTGCCATATAGCTGGTTCCTTCCTCACCTCCAGTCAACTCATAAGCCCAGCTAACTACCTGTTCTCTCACTGTCTACAGCTGTGCTGACTAGTATGGTAGCCACTGGCCACATGTGGCTATCAATCACTTGACATGTGGCTACCCTGAAATGAGATATGCTTTAAGTGTGACATGTATACCAGATTTCAAAGCTTAGCATAAAAAAGCAAAATATTTCATGAATACTTTAAAAAATATTAACTTTATATTGAGATGATCTTTGGATACACTGTATTAAATGTAATGTTTTAAAGATCAATTTCACTTTTTAAAAAAACTTTTCTTGGCTACTAGAAATATTATAATTAACATGTGGATCAAACTATATTTCTATTAGACAGTACTGGTTTATAGCCTCAGCTTTCTTTATTCCTCTGGAAATACAATTATAACTTTCAAACAAATGGAGATCCAGAATTATCTAACTGAAATCCATCCTACAAATCTCTCCTCTAGTGCTCTATGCTTAAAGATGGGGGAAAAATACAGGCCAGAGATATTTTATTCTAACTTAAAAATATGTATGTTAATAGGGTGAGTCATTATAGCTCACTCTTAATCTGACATAAATGACAATGCCCCACCTATTGCTCCAGTTTCAGGCTTATTCAGTGTTAATTCCTTTCTAAACTTACCATTTTCTGCACCACTAAAGCAGCAACAGAACCATATGTAAAGAAAAATGTGTTAATGCTTGGGCTAACTGGCCCCGCCCTAGCTCTGCTACTGAGAGGAGAAAATACTCCATGTGCACACACAGAACCTTACTCAATTATGCAGCATCAGAGCTAGCATGAGAACCCAACTCTCCTTATCCAAATCTGACCCATTTCACTATGCCTCTGTTTTTCCCTGTAAAAATGGGGCAAGAAGGAGTTGTTTTAGACAAAAGTCCCCAGGTTTCTGACCTGATAGAGGGTAATGGCTGATTTACATAGAATCATCACCGCTCTCTCCACATCTGACTGTTAAAAGTTGCAAAGAGCTTTTAAATATTACATTTTCACTTCCAACAAATAATTGTCAATTTCTCCTCATACCAATTTTCCAAAGCCTTACGAGCAGGTGTTACCACTATTTACAATCAGCACAGTGACCTACTGGGAGATGCTAGGCAGAGAAAAGTAAAATTGAATATGTTTCCCTCCACATTTGATGAAGATAATACTTCCAGGCAAATATGGCAATTGTACCAACATTTCATAGAATCACAAAATCTTAGATCTCAAAAGAATTTTCAGTTGTTAGAACAAAAGAAACATGTCAAGCTTGTTATTTCTTGTGATATTTAAAAGGCAGGATTTTTCAAATTTTTAAATATAGTTACAGAAAGGGGTAGAATATTACAAGGGAGATGAGAACAAGAAACAGTAAAGGATAACACATAAGCCCTAAAACTAGAAATATTTTAGCTAGATTTTTTTTAAATAATAGAAACATTTTATTTCTTCACTACAGCATCCTTGTCCTAGTTTTCAGGTAAGTTTATAATGAAGGGAAGGGCAATCAGCCACAATTATATGAGCATAAAAATCAATGACTATTTTATAGATATCGTGGGCAATTCAGTTACTATATATCTCTCCCTTGATATAGCTGAGGAAGCTATTGGTAGACTGAAATAAATTCTGGCCTGGCTTCAGCCACAGTACCATAAATGCTAATTGAAATATGCTTTATACAATTTTATAATAAAAGCTTTTAAGAATGTTTTTAAGTGATAGTATATTCTGCAATGAGTTGCAGAAAACTGTCTCAACTTAAAATTGAATAGGTCTTTCTAGGTGGAAACTTTTTAAGTAAGTAATACTTTTTTAAACATCACCACTGAAGTCTTTTGGTATAGTTACAGACTTCTTATCAACCCATAATTACCTTCTTTTCCATCTTTCTTTTTCACCCTTTTCTTTCTATATACTACATATAAAAGTTGAGAGGTACCTTGTTTGAAAATATTGTTTTTACCTATTTTATAATTAAGGAACTTCAAATATTGAAATTTTCAACACAGAAGAAAAATAAGAGGGGAAAAAAAAGCATTTACATAGGAAGGCAATGAAAGTCATTCTGTAAAAAGTTGAGAACTAATCCTGGGAAAGACTTTTTCTTTGGTCTTTGTCAAATAAGCCACTTAGTAGTTTCATGTGTCAATTTCACCGTATTTCCAAGTACACTCACTCATTCATTCAGGCACTCACACAGGCTCACCAAAGCTCCACTGGGAAACATCTAGCGATCAGTGTAATCTGAACTGCAATGCAAAATTTATTTGTTCTGATGTAAAGTATATCTTTTATATCCAGAGATTATGGTTTAGTGATGGTAACTGCCTGATTATTTTTAAAAAGTAAACAAATTGCTTATCTTGAATAGGTAAGGCAATTATTTAATTCTTGCAGCTAGCCAGTAAAATTTCAGACAATCGGACATTTCTTCTAGGATTATTATGATTTACTTAAAAGAAAATGTGCTACGTAGAAGAAAAATGACAACCTATATAAGAGCCTACTATCTAGAATTTAGTTTCAAATTTTAAATTTTTTATTTTATTTCTTTGAAAAAGCAACATAATTATTAATGCTTTCTTTTAAGGTAAATAGCAGGACTTGGGACACTGTGTAATCTATTTTATAAAAGTTAAATCTGCCAAAGAAAAGGGATCTAGAAAATTTATTACAGATAAACATCCCTGTTTTTAACTAAGGATACTATGTTATAGAGGCATTAGAGTAGACCATAGTTCTGAATTCCATTGACATAATCACCAAAGATTCATGAAATATATCTTATTCGTTCTTTTTATAAAAAGAATTTTCTGCAAAGCAAGTTCAACATCTGACACCATTTACCTCTTTAGTATTTTAATAAATAATTATTCTTAAATTCTTTAAGAAAGTACTCTCAACACTACCATTTTTTTAAAAAGTTATGAGTTAAATATCTCTAATAGCAAGGTATTCATACATCACAATTTTCCCTGAACAATCTTGGATATAAACCTAGCTTAATGCATAGAGTTTTGCTATCTTTATTAAAAGTGTCATAGAAAAATATATGGTAACCTTAGTAACAGTCTAGGAGCAATTAGAATTTAGAGGTTTCAAAATTTCTATTCTTCAGTTCCTTCATTGACCCAAATAGGCAAATTGAACTAAATACCCTTTAAGGGTTTTTGTATAATTTTAAAATTCTGTGATCCTTTGTTCTAATCAAAGTATAATTAAATTATTCAGGTAAAAACTAATTTAGAGAATTTGACTTTTAGTTAGACTGAATTTGTAACATTATCTTAAAACTCATTTAAACAGGAAGGTATACAACTTTTATTCAACATGGGTTAGTATTGAAAATATATATATTTTTAAATTTGTGAATCTTTTAAAGGATTTTTGCATTGCCTTACAGTAGAATTTAAAAGAGTTCAAAATAAAGCCATGAAAACAATTTGTAGGATTAGATGAGCTCCTTTTTAGAATAAGAAATTTACAAAAGCAAAGGAACCCAAAAAGAAAAAATGTTTTTTTCTTTTTGTTTTTTGTTTGTTTCTTTTTTATTTCAGCATATTACGAGGGTACAAATGTTTAGGTTACATATATTGCCTTTGCCCCACCCAAGTCAGAGCTTCAAAGATGCAATTCATCAATTCATTAGGATTAATTTGTTCAGACTTCATGTTTTCCATAATAAATTATCACAACTCTCAATACAGTATTATGGAGGAGCAATATTAAAATTGAACATTTGTGTAGTAAAACTATACAAAAAATTTACAATCAAACCTGTAGATTGCATGCATATTTGTACATACCCATACACTATTGTTCCAAACGTTCACAATATTTTCTGCATAGTTTTTTTAAACTTTTTTTTTGGTAAAGTGCTACTTCTATAGCACTGACTTTAAGTAAAGGCTTCATTTTTGGAATGTGTATGCATTTTCTTTATAAAAAGATAGAGCTACTAAGATATTTCCTTTGTTGTGTTGCCTTTAGGACTTATTATTTGAAGTACTTCTTTGAAAAAGCTATGCCAGAGTGTCCAGAATTTTGACTATTCCTTAAACAGATCTAAAACTGGATGCCAAAGCCTTCATAAATAGTGTGTTTTGGGGTGTATAACATCAATATACACCCAGCTTCCAATTTATAAAATACACTGAGTTCAGCTACCTCTAGAACCATGCATATATTTCTAACCATATAACATTCTGCTCACTGCCAATGAAGTAAATAGTTTTATAAGAGACCAAGGCAACCACTTTTGGGGAAACCTGTTCATAGAATGTATGTTAGAATAATTTCCTCTACAAATATTATGTTAAGGCAGAACCTGCTAAAATATTTGATATGAATTCACTCATCTAAATTTCGAACAGTGTGATAACAAGTGGATATGAAAATAGGTTATCAAAATAGAAAATTATAAACGTGAAACCTACAATGCTTGAAAGTGGAGATGTTTTTCTAAGCTGGACAATTCTCAAAACACAGTTCTATGTTTTTATTATGTATTTATCCAGATAAATTTTATGAAGGGAAGAAAGAAAACCTTTCTTTCTATTAAAGTTAGGCATTCAGTCAAATCATGGACTGGGAAAAATCAAATTAAATAAATATATTTCAATGTCTGCTTATAAATGCCCCTCACAAAAACCTCATATTAACATATATTATTCATGTAAATATTATTTGAGGTTAAGAAAGAATATTGAATAAGGCAGGAACAATTTAAAATCATTAGTGAATAAAGTCAGATATAGCAAAAAACAAAGGTTTTGAACTCAGACATATTGCATACAAAAAAAAATAAGGTATTGGAATCATTTGACAGCTGATATTTATTGCTAACCAGAGGGCCTGAAAAGACAACTTAAAAGATATTTGAGCGTGAATGTGAGTGTCTCTCTCTGTGCTTGTGTGTCCACACGTATAAATAAAGTACTAACCTACTAGTTATCTCTTTTTACTCTCAGCCTGTCAAAAAAAACCTGTCAGCTGCAAAGGCGATAAGGGGGAGGGGGGGCAGTTAAAAGAAGATACTGGAGCCTTAAGCTTCTTAATGTGCCAAGAATCAATCCCATGAAAGCAAACAACTTGAAAAAGGGTTATATGTATTTAGGAAATCTCTGAGGCTCCCTTCCTGCTCTGCTCAAGCCCGAGCTGGTGCTCAAGTTTTCTCACCCTAATGACCCCTGAAGCAGCCCTGAGGGATTGCAAAACAAGGCCGTTACACAAGGCAGCTTGCTAATTGAGAAGTTGATCGGGGGTAGAGAATTCCTGCTTTACCACGTTAAGTGTCGAAATCAAGCATGACTAGATTGACGTCGCCAAATCACCGTCTGGAGGCCACTCCACGCCAGGAGCAGCAGGGCTTTTCACACCTGATAGGGCCTCACTCTATCTACATCAAGTCACATTAAGAAAGGAATGTATTACGGAACCGGAGCCCGTGCCCCTAAGAGCATTACTGCACTGCCTAATTGCTGCTTCTCCGCTGCCCCAAAGTAACAAACGTGCGCGCGTGGCGGGCCTGCAGCTTACCTGGTCCCTTTGGAAAGCCAGCTTGCGTCCATCTACTCTTCCGATTTGCTCTATTGTAAAAATGTAACGCCACCAAGCTCCAGAATAAGTCAGAGGAAGACAGTAAGGGTTAGGAATTTTGTATTGCGTATCTCAATCGTATTGCTTTAAATTACAGGACCCTTGGAACAGTTTACCAGCGATGGCTTTTTAAAACCTTTTATTTTTAAACGAAGCTCCAGATACAGGACGCATGATCAGTGAAAACGCCTGGCTCCCCGATGGTGATTTAGACGCCTCGCGGTGTGCAGAGAGGAGCTAACTTCTGCTTTTGAACTTTGAGTCCCCAGTCACGGATTTGCTGCTCTCCAGCCTAAAATCTCCTGTGACAGATGGCATAATAGATATTCCCGACAGCCCAGACTGGCAGGCTGATAGTACTTGGTGTTTTTTCCTACACTCTTATTTCTGACAGGTTCAAAGCACTTAACCAACAATGTGTTTTAGGTAGGGGATAAAACCTGAATTAGGAACTTTCCCTCTCTATTTCTACCATTTTTTTTTTTAAATGTTAAATCTCAATGTTCTTACTGACACAATGGAGTTAATTCCTATCTGTCTTCTCTTAACTACCCGGCACATGGGGGGAAAAATGGCTGTTTCCAACGGCTAAAGTTTTATTGGCCATTAGAAAAGAAATTCTTGTATCAATTTGTAATAGAAAAATTAATCCTCACCATGCGTATTGAGAGGTGGTGGGTGGCATCCATTCTAAAGGTGGGGAAAGGGAAGCAGAGATGTCATAGTCATTAGTAGCAGTGACGGGAACCTGGCAGACTCTATGTGTTCTGATACCCAGATTGATGCTCGCTCCATATGGGACTTCCTCTCTTACCCTTAATCAAAGTATGATACGTAGTGTGACAAACTAGGAACAAAAAGAAACAAACAAAAAACACACAAGGGAAAAGGTGTTTTTTTTTTTTTTTTTTTTTTTTTTTTTTTTTTTTTTTTTTACCTAGCAAAATATGACAGGGCAATCCATAGTCCTATAGAACCCAGTACTGACTTCCAAGTTATAATCTAAACTTCACATTATGATGTCTGTTGTGTTTTTATAAGAAGCTCCACATTCTCTTTTGAAGCTCAACATGAATTAATAAACCCACATAAACAAAACCCTACTAAAATGGAGGCTTTGTATATTTTCAAAAAACCTATGTGTATGATCAATTTCCACACACTAACGTTAATACTATGAAGAATTTTTAATGGAAAAAAGCAACTGAAAGTCCCCTCTGATAATTATACCTCAGCAAATTAGACAAATTAGTCAAAAGATCTTCCCGTGCTTATTTACATTTTAAAGAAACATCTCAAATCAATATCAATATGAAATTCGGTCAATCATGCAGGGGCTTAGCGTATAAGAGCTAATGTTTTTTCTTGAGCCCTGTCTCTGCGCCAGACACTGGTCTAAGCATTCCACATGGGTTATCTCATTAGTCCTCACAACAACCAAATGAGGCAGGTGGTAGATTATTCCCCCATTTTATGGACGAGGAAAATGAGGCATTCAGAGTGATGTTCCATGCCCAGGCGCACACAGAGGGATAACGGGAGAGCTGGACTCCACACACTCAGCCATTTAGAATGCTCCCTCTGGCCTCAGCAGAACAGCAGAAGGAACCTCAGAGGCAATTCATTACTACCTCTTAAGGATGTCTTTTCACTTCCTGACCTCTAGAAGTGCTTATATTTAAAGATAGAATCTCTCTCCCTAGACTTTCTACTCACTGGGGCCTTACAACCAGACAAGTCTAGTTCTCCTTATACGGAACATCCTCCTCTTCTGCGGACTATGTTGCCCTTCGCCTCCCCATGCTCAGTGTTCAAATGAATGTCGAAACATCTGCAAGTCCCTCAAACCAGAAGTCCCAAATTCGTCCCTGACTGTTACTCCTCTCCCCAAATCTAACCCTGCTTATCTCTTAAAAGAGAGTATATCCTTTTTTATTCTTACTTAGTGACCTACCTCTGGTACACATCACTTCTCCCTTGCACTTAGGCTACAACCTCCGAGCTGAACATCTTTTCCACCAGTCTACCCTGCCCTGTTCTCCGCCCTCCACTTTGCAGCCAGTAACCTTTCTATAACACAGATCCAATCTGTTGATCTTGCTTAGAACCTTCCATAGCTCCCTACTGTGTGCAGGGAAGCATGAAAGGCCCAGCCTGTCTGTCTTCCATCCCACCTCTGAGCCTCCCCGACCCCACCCGACATGCTGTCGCCTCCCTAATTCACCATCTACTTTCATGCCTGATTTCCTACCAGTCCTGCCTCTTGAGCCCTTACTAAATTTGTTCTTCTGAAAAACTGCTACTCCTTCTCTGTATTCAGTTCAAATGTCACCGGATGTATGAAGCTCCCCTGATTTCCTTGAGACAGAATGAATACCACCCCTCTTTGGCTATTTAAACACTTGTTTTCATATTCTACGTTGATCTTTCAGAATTTGTGTCAGCTATGTCCCTCTGTTTGTCTCTTTCTTGCTAGATAATAAGCTCCCTGATAGCTTGCCCTCTCCTTTACTCAGCATGAAATATTCATATGCCCCCAAATTACTGAATTACAGAGTAGGGGTATAACTGGCATAACTGGAAATTAATATTCTTCCCTTGTCAACGAAACAGATTTCATATAGAAATTTTGCTTATACCCACTAGAGTAGTACCACCTATTTAAAAATCCCATTTTGAACTCAGTGTTTAATGGACATAAGACTTGTAGGTGGAAGTAAAAAACAAAGTATTTAGAAGCTGTTACAAAGAAATGATCATACTACCCTCCCCATGTCCTTTCCTAAACTATCTCTTTTAGAAATAACCAAATACGGTCACAGCTCCACTAGGACCTTGTTAGGCAATATCAGCATCTACTTGCTGAAACTCAGCGCCGATTAGGTCTGTCTTTGATCAAATTCAAGATGGGTTAGGTGCCAACACATCAGAACCCTGCTATTAGCAGCTGCAGAAAACTTGTGGCTGGTATCATCTGTATCCATCATATCTGGTGATAGTTCTTCACCACCAGTACCCCATTACTCTAAAGAATTAACAAACAGCATAGGTTGTGATATTATATGTCTCACTTAGGCGGGCAGCTCAGAAGGTGCACCAACAGCCATCTGAATGTTGTGCGGAAGCAAATCTGATTTTCAAGATCCATCTCCTAAATCTCCTGTCCAGCTCCCAGGACCATCTTTTATCCCAATTCTTCCATGAAACCTTCCTAAACAAGCTCTGTTATTAAAACCACAGTTTCCTAATGAGCTGGCAATTATTCTTCTTTATCACATATATTGTCACTTTACTGCATTCATTTAAACGTTCCTAAATATTTTATTCTACCCCACTCTCTTCTACCCTCCAGTGTTCAATATTTATTGAGTACCTATTATCTTCTAGGTTTTCTACTGATGCTGGATAAAATAAAACAAGACATTTCCCTGTCCTCAAAACATTTGCAGTCTAGTACTGGGTAGACAGACAAGTAGGCATAACAACAAACACAAAAAGTACATTCTCTTTTCATAACAAACCTTTCTGCACACATCTGGGAGAGGATTTTTCCTTAATGCACTAATTCCCTCATTTCACTCACCTGTTCAATAACTTACATATTACCAGCTGAATTACAATATTCAGACTGTCCAAAATGGCTCCCTGGATCAATTCTACAGGACCATAGTTTTCTGATCTTCTTCTAAATGAGCCACCTAATTATGATTACTGGATTTAGGATCCCCAAATAATGCCTGTGGTATTTTTAGACTAATTATCTATCTATCTACCTCTTTATCTGTTATTTATCTGAAATTTGTATTTAACTGGGCAACCTGTATTTTGTCTGGCAGCTCTACAGCTAATCCAACCAGCCCATTTTCCTCATTGTTAAATTCACAGTGGACTCCAGGCCTCAGTAGGCAGCTACTTTCATGTGAAGTGTACTCTCTCCAACTCATCCAGACCATTCTCATCCCCTCCCAGAAGTCTTCCCAGACAACAGAGACTCTGCTTTCCTTTGAACTCTTATAGTTTAATTAATTTAAAGTTAGAAAATGTTAAGTAACTACCTGAAGTGACAGTACTACAATTTTCTCAAATTCATGTATCCTGAATATTTGGGGGATTCTAAGAGAACTTTTTTTCTTCCAAAGGAGATGTATAAACTACTCAAGTTTGAGAAACACTGCTTTTTACTTAGTTCACCTGAACAATATAAATTAAAAATTACTTCCTACCTCTTTAACCTTAAATTGGGTGGGGCAAGAAAGGGAAGAGTCAGGTAGAAAGGACAGAGGAGTCAGGAAGGGAAGAAGCAGTTGTGCTCTCTTTGGTGTAGACACATCTTAGGCTGGTCCACACGCAGGTCTGACCCTGGCTCTAAAAATCACAAAGCACTACAATAAAAATCATATTAGTTCACTAAAAGAATATATTCAAGGGGAAATCATTCATAGTTACATACTTAACAAAGTCTCATTTGAAATAAAAAGCAAAAAAGTGCTTTATTCTAATAAAATATATTGCACTGTTAAGGTCTAGTATATTACATTTATATATACTCTTGACAGAATGTATCATTGCAAATAGGTGACCTTTTCCAACCCAAACACTCTCTAGAGTCTAGTTTTTTAAAAAGGTATTGATTATAAAGGTCATAAACATCCATAGGGATTTTTGTTAAGTGAACAAAATGTTTTCTCTTCTAGTATTAAAGTATATATATTCTCTTATGTGCACATTATTTAGATATTTAGGGTAACCATCATTAAATGGTTTGGCTATTTTCCAACAGACTTAAGAAACTAAGACCAAAGAATTGTCCAAATTTCTCTATTTGTTCAAAAAATTATTACCAGAAAAACAGTAAGTGTGCTTCTCAGTGAGCTCTTAGGTGAGCCTCAGAATAGAATTAAAACCTAATGTGCCTGATTCAACTGAAGAGAAACAAGTTCTTGGTAGGTACTACATAACCTTCCAGGTTTACATTTAATTAACAATTTAGTGATGGTTAAGTAAACGAGTAGCTTAAAAAGGTAACACTGAAGTATAATTGAATAAGTTCCCTTGCTCTTATTGGTCAGCATTATGGCTTAAGGATTTGAAAAAGAAGTTTCTAGAATCTTAGGCAGGGTTATGGCTAGATAGTAAGGACTCTAAGTAAAGAAAGGTGGAATCTTCTAGCTTAAAAGATAACTCAGTAGGAAGAGGCTGCCCTTCTTCTCTGTTCTTACCCCCTTACCCTACTAGGTACTCAGTAAATATTCAGCAAATTTTCATCTTGTTTTTCCAGTGGACATTGTATTTCAGGGTATCAATGGAGTGAGTGAAAGCTATGTGTTACAGAGAAGTATCAGAAAATAAATGTAGAAGGAGTATGGGATGATAGAGTAATGTTGCAACCTGTACCAATTTAGAGAATGATTATCAATTGTTACTTAAACACATTAGGTTGGTCAACAGGAAACTGGACATCTGCTGGTATTCAAGGAATACTTCACAGGATACTTTCTGGTCACAATGAGAACAGTGTAACTACACAAAAGCAGGATCAGCTTATCCTCATCCGTAATCAATTTCGGTGCCACTAATAGTGAGATTACAAATATTATGTGTTTCCTGATGTGATACAATATGACAAATATATCATTTATCATGTATTCTGAAATAAAATATAGATCTGAATTTTATTAAACCTTTAGAGCAACTTCTATTTTGCTGGGAGCACTAGGGATAGAACCAGGAACAAGATCAATGACACCACAAGGATGCAACCAGTCAACAGCAGAAGGTGGAACATTCTATAAGACAACTTCTATAGTCTCTTTAATTAAGTAAATGTCATGAAAAAATGACAATGTTCAAGATTAACAGACACTTAACAGATACAACACCCAGAAGTAAAGTGCAATCTTGGATTGGATCTTGCTTTAAAAAGGCAACTTTGGAGGATGTTTCTGGGACAAATAGAAAACCCTGAATATGGGTCATGTAGTGGATTAAAAATTTTCTAGCATGGAAAAATATAGATCATAGACTGGAGAGTTTAGGTTACAAAACAATAGGTAAAATACAACCTCAAATTGATAAAAATACATAGATGTGTATAAATACAGGTAGAAAGAGATTTGCAATAATAGAGTAAACATTAATAGGCTCTGGTAGGATTACAGTGCTTTTGTTTTTGCATTTGTGTTTATCTGTATTCTTGAATTTTCCACAATGTACTTAAGTTTCTTTCATGATAAAAGCTTATTAAATTTAAATATAGAAAAATACAGAATGAACCATCCAGAATTGATAATTGCTAACATTTTATCTGGTTTTAAATCTATTAAAAAATATGTTTATTGAATACATTAAATACAACACAGACATTCAGTCATCCCTGAAGCTTATGTTTGCTGTGCTACCCTATAGTTAATGTTTTGACAAAATTCTAGCCCCTGAAGAATATTTTCCAACCTACCACTAATCAACATTATATATGCTGTTAGGCACAAACAAACCATTGGTTATTTGGAAAGAAATAAAATAAGTTCATTAGTGCCTGTATTTGAGTGATTGACAATTCAATTAGAGATCACAGGCCCAACTTAAGGGGACCAGAGAGTAAGCCCTCTGGTGCCCTGTCCTCAGTCACTACACACTAGAGTACAGCCCATGAGAAAGGGTTCTAAATTCACACCATCTGGACTTGAATTCTAGCTCCATCACTTGTACCATGGGGACTTTTTGACTAAATGGCTTCATTACTCTCAGCCTCAGTGTGTTTGTCTCTAAAATAGGTTTAGGAATACTGTCATTCCTAGGGACTCAGATATCATATCTGTAAAGCACTTAGTATAGGACACCAGTCATCAAAAATGCCTCATAAATAGTAATAAAATATAAGGTACACAAAGCAAAGATTTTCTTTCTTTCTTTCTTTCCTCTCTCTCTTTTTTTTTTAACTGCTGCAGTATTAGTCCCTGGAAGAGTACCTGTTATTGAGCAAAATTCTCAAGAAATATTTGCCATTATCTGAGTTTCACTCTGTTGACTTTATTTCACAATGTTAAATCCTCAAAATTCCATTGATATTTTAACAGCCCTACCTCAGTCCAGTTGAGATTTTTCTATGATATTTACCCAGTAAATGTGAACAAATAGAGGACAATCTTTTTAGCAGAGTTTTCCCTTTAAAAAAAATTCTTCATATGAATGCTGGACCCTAATGCAAATGTATTTTAATAGTTTTATTACCATTCTTAATTTCTTTTCTTCTCTATTTCTAGCTATTTATTTTCAGCATCGAGTAAAACTATAAATTCTATTTACCTTTTCTTTTGTCTAGCTACTATGCTAAATTTTCTTATTAGTTCTTGAGTTTTCTCAATTATCTGCAAAGAAAATATGTCTCTTTTTAATATTCGTATTGATTACTTTGTTTTCTTATCTTATTACATTGGCTAAAAAACATTAAATAGTGGATAGTCCTGGCTCTTCCTTGACTTTACTGGGAATGACTTTAGTATTAATATTAACTGTTTTATTAATGTAAATTTGCAGTTAGGTTTCAGTAAATTTTCTTAATCATATTTAACTAGTTTCTTCTTATTTCACTTTAGTTGGAAGCTTTAAAATGGCTGCTGAATTTTATCAGCTGGGACATATGGCTATAGCCATGGTATTTCTTCCTCCAGTTTGATAATGTAATGAATTAGGTTGAAACATATCCTTGTGTTCATTCCCTGCATTCTAGAAATAATCTTGCCTGTTCTTAGTGTGTTATTCATTTTGCATACTGATAGACTATTTGCTAATGCCTTTTAAGATTTTATATCGACATTCAAAAATAAAATTAGTTTGTATATATTTTTATATTGTCTTTATCAAGTCAGGTACTATACTAGAATTACATTAAATTTGTATGAGTTTAGTTTTAGATATTTTGAACTTGAGGTTCCTGTGTAACATCTAATTGTAGATACCAAGGAACTCGCTAGATACACACTGCATAAGGTTGAAGGAAAGCTATGGGCTGCAAGTAGGGATTTAAGAATCATCATAACATGAGGAAGAATTAAAACTATGAATACAGATAATACCTCCTAGGAAACATAAGTATCTCATAATAAGATCACTGTTTCTGGGATACTCTCCTTAAAGAGATGGGAAAGAGTTTTTAAGTATCTGATGTGGACAAGGCACCCAGAAAAGAATCAGAACAGTGTAGGGTCATGGCATCCAAGACAGTAGAGAGGTTTTAAAGAGGAGTGATCAACACGGCTAAAAGAGATTGTAAGATGATTCCTAAGAAAATGCCCATTTGCTCTAGCAATCAGATATCAGAGAAACCAGTATCAGCAGAGTGGTTAGAGGCAGAAGCCAAATCACAAGTGGGTGAGGAGCAAATAATGCTGAGAAAATAGGAATGGCAAGGACAGACAGTGAAGGAATTGGGTAACACCAACATATATTTGAGGGGTAAAGGAATATTTTTTCAGAACAGGAAAGTCCGAGGTATGTTCATATTTTGAGAGTCGAGAGACTGTAGAAAAGAAGATTTAAAGATACTGAAGCTCTGATTTGGGGGTGGGGGCAAGGGCAATATACGTAACCTAAACTTTTGTACCCCCATAATATGCTGAAATTAAAAAAAAAAGAAGTAAAAACAAAACAAAACAAAAAGATACTGAAGAAAAAGGAGATATCTCATAAAATGAAGACCCACAGAGTATTGCAGGGAATGGAGCCAAGGATATAAAATTGGCCTTAGAAAGAATAGGAACACTTCATTCACACAGATGGGATAAAAAACATTTAAAGATAAATGGAAAAGTAGATGAAACATAAATAGTGATAAAAGAGATTGATTTACATCAAACCTGACATAAAGCATCAGGGAGTATCAATCTATATGATTTGCTTGTTTCTAGCAATGCTTAGCCACACCGTAGGTGCAGATAAAAAGGGGTGGCCTCCCAGTGCTAGAGCTTTAGTGAACACTGAGCTAGCACAGGCAAGGAAGGAGACATGAGGATGGAAGGGATGGGGACTTGTCTGATCAACAGTTGGGTTCACACAGGGCAGAGAAAAACAGAAGCCTCAAAGACTTGACCAAATTAGAAGAAAAAGGCATAAAAGGAGAGCTGAGTGTCTGAAATTAAAGATCAGTTGTATCACATGTGAGACAGGATGAAACTATGAAGTTTAAGATTCCTGAGATGAAAGACTTTCCCATAAGGGCGAGACACTGTATGTAACTTTGGGATGGAGGGCGAATGTTCACTTGAGTCAAGAGGTTCAACAAATTGGGGTTTGGCTTCAGATGGGTGAGCTCTAAGCCTTTGAGAATCTCCTATAATTACAGCAAGAGGGGAATGACAGCAGTGAGAAAGGGTAAAAGGTAGTGTAACGAGATTGTATGAGTTTTATGGAGGATGCATTTTTATCAGTGAGTGCAAAGAGTTGTCTGTATCTAAGAGAATATCAGCTTCTCCTCTTGGCTTCATAGAATACAGGATTTACGTGAATAAGCAAAACTTTGCCTGTTGATAGTAAGGAAAGGAAAATAAAACTGCCTCCTTAAAAAAGAGGCAAATTTCAATTAAAGCAATGGATAAAACTCAATTAAAACAATATTTTGATGGAAAAAGCACCTTGCCAAAAGATTGTGGACGTAGGAGAAAGGTTATTGACAAGGATATGAGGTTTCCAGAGCATCTAGTACAAAAGTGTTGAGTGAAGGCAACAGGAAAACTATAATACACAGAGAACGAGAAAAGGAATAGAAATGAGAAGTTCAGAATTAACATTGGGGGTGAAGGAGTGGTGGGAGTGGATCTGCCTTTCATCCTGCGATGAATAATTATTGGGTTAAGAGGCCTGTTTAGAAGTGGATGACATCAAATGTCTTAAATTTGGCACAGCAAGCATCCCAGAAAATATCCCGCTTCATTCCAAGGAAATTATAATGGTTACCATGAAATTCGAAGAAGAGGCAAGACTGAGCTTTTCTCCATCGGGGCTGCCTCCCACCGCACAGAGAATGCCATGACTCCTTGTTAGGCTAAAAGGTCCCAGGTGGTTTTTGAAGCAAAGGTATAACTGGTGTATGTGGGATGAGGGGTGGTGATCCCCTCTTCAGAATGGAAGAAAGATCATCAAACACCTTAGCCCATCAGTTGTTATTTGAAACTAGAATTTTATATTTCTGACCACGAGGTGACATACTCGTGATTTGGGTACTACATTAGAATGAGTTGCCAATGTCTTAAATCCAAGAGATTGCCCTTAAATATCTACAGAAAAACTAATTCATCCAGATAAATCAGCAACATTAGGTCCACACTCGTACAGCCTGCTGGAATTAAGCCAGGCTCCCCTTTTGGATGGGGCATGCAAGCCCCTGTTCACTACATTACTTTATCTGCCAGACCCTGGAACCTAGAGGCATTTGAGTAAATGATTCCTGTCTTGGCCCTTGGTGAGTTAAATAATTCAGCCTATTTTATTTACATGAAAGTATCATTGTAGAAAACAAGTTATTGATTACTGCTTCAAGAAATAAGATTTGCATACATGTTTACATTTTTTTAAAAATGGAGGCCGGGCACAGTGGCTCATGCCTGTAATCCTAGTACTTTGGGAAGCCAAGGTGGGAGGATTGCTTGAGCCCAGGAATTCATGGGCAATACAGCAAGACCCTACCTCTACAAAAAACTAAAAAAAAAAAAAAAAGCCAGGTGTGCTGATGAGCACCTGTAGGCCCAGCCATTCAGGAGGCTGAGGCAGGAAGATCGCTTGAGGCCAGTAGTTCAAGGCTGTAGTGAGCTATGATGGAGCCACTGTACTCCAGCCTGGGTAACAGAGTGAGATCCTGTCTCAGAATAAATAAATAAATAAATGATAGATAGATTAACTTTACGCTAAATAATCACATGATAATAAAGATGAATATTACAGAATATGAAAGATTACATTTGCTACATTCTTCATCCTACATCAAGTGAGTATAAGTTATTCTAAATATTGTTTCCAAATACTATTTGAATCTACCTATATTTTACATAGTATTCGGACTAGAAAATTAATTTCATCAACTCTCATGCACCAGGCCCTGTGCTCCCACCTGTATTTTTTTCCATTGTAGCTGACTCATTTCAATTATTTAAACTATTTCATTTGAATGATTTCAAAGATAATCCTCAGATGATATAAACAGCTCCACATATCATAATAAAGAAAAAATATGGGTAAGAAAATACAGAAGTCTGGGGATTCTATTAACATATCACACAGTTCTAAACAATTGTTAGAAAGTATAATAAATTTGATCCAGACTTCCTAGGAAACAAAGAAAAGAGGGAAAATGTAAACAAATATATGATTCACAAGGCCCAAGCAAAATGCCATTTCATGCTTTCTAGTCCCAGAAACTTTTTTTCTACTAAGATTTGAGGGAAATTTCACAACTGAGTCTGTAGGACATTGTGTGACACGATAAACAAAGTCCACAATAGCATCCTGAAGACACTAAAGGTTTTACAGCTGTTTATCAAATACATACAAAATATTTTTCAACACAGGTGAATGGTAAAACCCTGATGCATAATTCTGTGAAAAATTTGGAGGAGCCAAAACAACAGAGTTCAAGGTCAAGCACATAGCTCTCTGGATTGATGCAAAGAATACATTTAAAACTCTTAGAAGAAATAGCTTAACATCTGGTAATCTGCCATAAATACTATTTCCTTCAGACAACTTCCTAAAAAATAAAAATTGAAAAGCAGCATTTGAAGTTGTAATCTCTGGCAAGAACACAGAGTGCGGAGACGCCATGATAGGATAAAGTCCACATGTGTAATTTAGGGAACACAACTGAAACACATGCATAGATGGAGAACCACTGCATGGCTCTGGTAAGGAGAGCTGAGGGTCGCAGTCTTCGTCAGCATGCATTTCTGGGTCTACTCCAACATACAGCTGAGTCACAGAGGCCCTGGACAATGTGTCTGGGCAAATTTCATACTAGGCATTACCTTCTATGTCCACAGAAAAATTTGTTGTATAATATTGTCAGATTCAGGCCAACTGAATTCTGGAGGACATCTGCAAAGACACTGCATTTCATCTTTGGATATACTTTCTGGCTAGGACCAACTGCTTCCCAAGGCCCGTCCTAGCTTGTGGCAATAAGACTATACCATCAAGGTAGGGAAATCAATATACCCATCTTTTGACTCCCCACAACAGTAGACGATATTTTTTTTTTTTCACTTCTTTCATACCTGAGTTAAGCTCATTGTAGCTCAGATTACTTCACATTCATTTTATAACCTTTCTCTCCCAAAGGAACATGCAAGCCATACACAGTTGGCATCAAATATTACTGGATGACAGATTTGTTTTTAAAATGGTAAAATTAGATATTATATCTCATACAAATTCATGGAATTCTTTTCCCTAAGAATAGAGTCATATGATAGCTTCAAAACACATGCTTTATCATCATTCAGTAGCAGTTTATTCATTAGAACATTCTGTACTCTTCTAAAACTCCAACATATCTCGTCACATCTCATGTTTGGTTATTTTCCTTCTCAAAAGGTCTTGCGACGAATCCACTGCATTAACTACCAAACTATGCCCAGAAGGGTACTTGGACAATGGCTTACATTTTAAGTTACAGTAATTGTGCGTACTGCTGACCTGTCAATCTCAAATATATTTGTAAGCTACACACACAAAAATGAAATGAACAAAGTGATTCAGATTAAGCAGCTCTGACTGCCCATTTTAAGAAAATCACGGGGTGTGCCTAGGATCCAATGCTAACAATTTGTTACGCACGGCGGTGTTACAGCTTTCCAAATGGTAAGTAACTGTTTAAAAATTCCAAAGCATTCTTAATATGTTTCACTTAAACATTTCTGCAATAAAATCTTATTGAACTGTTGCTTTCATTAATTTTCTACAGACTAGAGAGCAAGGAATTCAAGTTCAATTTTTTTTTCTTTTAACTTTGCCTACTACTAGAAAATAAACTGTGCCCCTTTTTTTAAATGAACCCATGGCCTTGAGTTTTGGCCCCTTAATAGTAGCCTACATGGTTGACTACCCTTGGTGTTAAATTTTCTTAAATTGTATTTCTGTCAGTGTATCATTTTTTTAAGCAATGGACCCTATAATAGCAAGCACTGGTCTGTCAGGAGTGCATTTTAACAGCACGACACAAGTATTTTTCACTACAGGAGACAAACAATGATATGTATTACATGCAGTAAACACTGCCTTTGGTACATAGGGTTCTCTTAGCATTTATCTGTCTAAAATTTCACTGTGTCCTGAATGGAGGGTTGCAGGGAGAGGGAGAGAAACCCTGCCTCATATTAATGTTGCCAGTGGCTATAGCATCGCACTAGAAAGAGTTCACATGCATTGTCACATTTTTCATGAAAGAAAACCTTGACTTAACATTAAATGAATAGAACAAGGCAGGCATATTAGCTCAAGCTTAGAAAGTCTCTTTCTTTCAAACAACTAGCACATCTTTCTCTTACAATTCCTTTCCCAAGCATTGGTATTTGCCCCTTTTATTCAAAAATATCATTACCAAACAACTTGATTTTTCTCTCTCTTTTTTTTTTTTTTTTTTTGAGACAGAGTTTTGCTCTGTCACCTGGGCTAGAGTGCAGTGGTGTCATCATAGCTCACTGCAACCTCAAACTCCCAGGCTCCAGCAATCCTCCTGCCTCAGCCTCCCAAGTAGCTAGGACTCCAGGCGTGTGCCATCATTCCTGGCTAATTTTTCCATTTTTTGTAGATATGGGGTCTCACTATGTTGCTCAGGCTTGTCTTGAACTCCTGGCCTCAAGTGATCCTCCCACCTTGTCCTCCCAAAGTGCTAGGATTACAGGCTGAGCCACCACGTCCAGCCTTCTTAGTAGCTGTTTATGCTTGATTGGAAGATGTTTGAGAGAGCAAAAGTCCCCAGGATGCTTAAAAAATTATTTGGACTTACATTTATTTTCTCTTATCCTTTAAACATTGTTTTTATAATTTAAAAATGTACTATGGAGTATTTACAATTTATAAATATATATAAATTGAAGGCACACACTTACATTTCTTTAAGAATAAAGATACAATCAAAATGTTTATAGAACACTGTGAAAAAAAATATCAGTAAAAAGATGTTGGCATTCAATTGTCCTTGCCACCTGAGAAAAAGAGACAAAAATCAAGACTATAAAGGAAACCTAAAACAACCTAAAATTTTATAATTCTACCCTATGGGATATTAAATAAAATGCTTTACAAGGCCATAGAAATTTTACATCTAAAATGGGAAGAGCATGGGCATATAAGATATTTTAGGAAACTATCACTTTAGTTACAAAAGAAATCAAATTTTCAATAATTCTCCCAAAGATCCAAATCTATACTAATTTATATAAGGTGTGCTATAATCTTAATTTAACAACCCATTCCAAATTCCATTACTCTCTACTGTTAACAAAATATTTTTTCCCTATGGCTTTAAGTGCACATAGTATTTAGGCATTTCACCACCCATCTTCTTGGTAGATGAAACATTGGTAAAAGATCTTATTATAGTCGTAACCTTTCATATTCTTGATTATTAATCACTCTTAAACCTCATCTTAATCTGTTTGTCTAATCTTCTCCTCATGTTTAATTTTCCCACTATCCTATCTTCATAACTCAGTGCTATTCTTCCTTCCTAACAGAAGCTGACACTGGAGCCTCAGCCAGTCTGTTCAACTCTTTCCCTACGGTATTCCACGGACACCCCTAACAATTCCATCAATAGCCCTATTATTCCTATTTCCAGCTAAGCACACTGAAGCTTGGAGAGGCTGAATAATTTGCCTAGGGACATACAGCTGGGATGTAGCAGAATGGGGTGGACTTCAAATCGGGATTCTTCACCACAAGGCTACTTGACACGCCTCTAAAATCTAGGCCTTAGATCCAACCTTACCTTGTTTGGAAGAGTTTAGGGAATTGAAAAGAATTGGTGTGACTTTTTAGTTTATAACAAAATGACATTCACAGAAGATAAAAACAGCAGAAGAATGAGTCATAATAAGAATATATGACTAATTTGGCATTCATGTTATTGGTAGCGGAGGGGTAATATTTAATGTGGCAGAATAATGAGAAACACAGTGAAACATTTAAAATATACTGTGTGTGTTAAAAAGAATGTACGACAAGCTTGTGACTTGAGAATCAGTAAAAAAAAACTAGGTGGTGATGAAAAAGAAAAGCTCAATTTACTACTCAGTAGATAAATCTGAAAATATAAGATTTTTTAAAAATTTTAATTTAAAATCTCTTTAAAATGTATAACTTTTTCTCAGGTCACTACAGAAATCCAGAGTTTATCAAGAAGACAAAGCATTTAACGTATTTAGTCAAATAAGCACATGATCTCTATTCCAAAGAGAGTTGTTAGTTTAATAATGACCACCAACAAGACTATTTAAACACCAAGCAAACTATCAGGTCAAGACCAAACAACTTTTCCTTAAAATGAAGCTCAGATTGATCTGCTCTGATCGATTTGATGAGAATCACAAAGTGATTAGGAATTTGGGTCTTCAACTCAACCAGGTCAAGACAGCAGTTATAACAGCTGTCCCATTTGCCATGAAGAACAGGACTGCTGGAAACCTAACAGAAAAAAGCACCCAGGATACAAATGACAGTAGGAATTAAGCCTGGTAAAGCCCTCTGGCTACCACCTCCTCCTCGCTTTCTGAAAAGTATGTGGGAGATTTTTTGGTGCATGAAGTATAATTGCCACCGTTTTGAAAATCCACCGTTTATCCTACATCTCTTTATAATCTTCTAGGCCCATCAACACAGCTTCTTAGCCAAGAACCTAAGATGATATCCCAACCCATTTTATAAATATAAATACAGGCTCAAGAACTTTGATTTGTATTTCAAGTTTAAATTTAACTTTTTAAATTTTTTAAAGACAACTTATACACACAAATCCCACTCATAAATAGGAATGAGTATTATTCTTTTAGTTTTGAAGATCAATGCTTAGCTCTTCTTGATAAATAACTGACAATAGTTAGTGTTAGGTTAGGGGTTGGAAACATAAGCAAAAACAACACTGGAACATTTATTTCATCTCGTCAAGAATATGCTTTACAAAAGTGTTTTAAATAATGTCTTTTATGTATTTTCTCTAAATGCTGGATTTAGAATCATTTATGATAACCAGAGAAAACATGTTATTTTAAATGTTTCATACTAGGAACTAAGAAATAATTGAATTAAGTAGGGCTTGGGTTGACTTTAAAAATATGAAAAAGGCCATGCACCTGGTTCATGCCTGTCATCTTAGCACTTTGGGAGCCCAAAGGTGGGAGGATCACATGAGGCCAGGAGTCCGAGAACAGCCTGAGCAAGAGTGAGACCCCCCCAAAATAGAAAAAAATTAGTAGAGCATGGTGTTGCAGGCCTGTAGTTCCAGCTACTCAAGAGGCTGGGGCAGGAGGATCACTTGTCCCTGAGAGTTTGAGGTTGCTGTGAGCTATGATGATGCCTCTGCACTCTAGCCCAGGCAACAGAGTGAGACCCTGTTTCAAAAGAAAAATAAGTGAAAAGAAAGTTCACCCATCAGACATAAAATAACTGACTTCAAGAGTACAAAATGACAGCCTTTGAAAAATTCACATCTTGGCAATTTTTATTACCAACGTCAGTTACGTTGTGATCAGGACAGCGTTTAATGATATTTTTGGCCAAGATGTTACCCTTATGAACACTGTGTTGGCAGCCCCAGCTCATCAATACAGGCATTTCTTTATATTTAACATTGCAATACTATGCTGTATAAATAGCCAATTAACCATATTAGTAGCTGAATGTAGATGCATCGACTTAAAATCAAACATACAAGTATACCATCACCCACAGATTAGCAACCAACAGTCAGGTCACAAAATCCTGAGGTCTATTTTCAGATTCATATTTCACAACTATTACTTAATCACACAGGGTCATCAATGAGGCCAAATAAAAAGATACCCAAGAAAACTTCCAGTAAATAATACATGAAAAATAATCCCATTCAAATCAGCAGATGAGTTCTGTAATCCCAAATGAAATTGATTCCATAACAGCATAACTGAATAAGCTTTACAGTGATTCTCAAACGGAAGTATTATCACTTTCCTAGGGGACATTTAGAAATATACAGGGGCATTCTTGGTTGTAACAGTGATGGGGGTACCATAGGCCCACAGTGCCTGCCGCTCATCCTCACTTCTCCTGCTCTTAACCACTGCAGCTGCACCAGCAACCTTGATGTTCCTCAAACATGTCAGCGAAGCTCCCATCTCAGTCCCTTTTTACTGGCCTTTCCCTGTGCCCAGAATGTCCTTCCCATACATGCTCGTGGCCAGCTCCTTCCCTGCCTTCAGGTCATAAGTCAAGTCATCATCTCAACGAGGCCATCCCTGTCTACTCTCTATAGCATTTCAAATCCACCCCCAACACACACACACACACACACACACACACACACAAATCTCACAAACCTCTTATACTGCTTCATTTTCCCTGATAGTGTCTATCATCTCCTAATGTATTTTATACTCATCTTGTTATCATCTACTTCCCCTAACTAGAATATAAACCATACAAGGGGAGCAGGTATTTTTGTGTTTTATTCAGTGCTGTATCTCCAGGCCATGTGCAGTACCTAGAATATATAGAGTAATATTTGCTGAATGAAAAAAGGGGGCCAGGGATGCCAAGTATTTTGTGAGGGGTGGGGTCAATTATTGACAGTTTACCAATATCTGTGATAAGAGATGGAACAAAATAAATAGCATGAAAATTACAAGCTAACTCTTATTCTGCACCCAAAATTTAACTATGTAGCTCAAAACTCAGCTTTTATAATAGGACTACTGGCTTACAAAAAGATTTTTACCAACTCCAATTTTGACTTATTATTTATAACCACCCTTCTTCAAAACTTTTCCTCATCTCTCCTGGTCATACTTCTTTTCATTCTCTATATTGGTTCCATGGGATATAACTAGAATAAACCTCTTTAGGTATAATTACTTAGTTATTTAATAACAAGGGTGACTATGTCTATCAGTTGTAAAAAATTGAAAACTAATTTGCCCTTAAGTTATTCTCAAATTTCCTAGACTGAATACCTTATTTTTCATATAGCAAAATATTTATAAATTTTATAGATAAAATTAATTAGAAATATATTTTACCATTCATTATTTATAGGAATGGGGTATCGGCACTCAAATATTTCCAAGACTAAATGGTTTCATCTTAAAAGTGTTAAAGAGATAGCAAAGCTTGTAATCACAAATGTAAAAACCCAATACCACCCTTTCAGCAAGGATGCACTGTGGAAAGAAGTATTCTTCTAGCTCAGAACGCTTCTAAATTTCTTCTAACAAATGGCCACAGAAAATACTAGTTTATAAGTTTTGAGGCAATTCAATAATTTGTCATTTCTTTATGTCTCCCAAAGTGCAAATGATCCTCAATGGATATTGGCATGCAATACTTACAGCTTTAAAATTATGTTCACAATATAGTTGAGCTTCTTACCTGCGAAATGCAAATAAACCTGCCCATTGAAACTAATACTCACATGTTTAGTGTTAGAAGTTATGACTGCTTTTCCATTCATTTCCCTATTCTCACCCCCCCAAGTAAAGGAACAGACACTAATCCACTCATTTTACCTGGTCTTCATACATAGCCATTGGTCAGAATACATTTATATTGAGCAGTTGATAAATACAAAATAAGTATTATGTCCAATGTCATAAATTATTTTAAATTTAAAAGTCTTGATGCTTCCATTTTGGTGAAATGTGAGCTGCTTTCTAGAAGCAGAAACTTAAAAAGAGAGAGAGATTTCAGAATCTTTTAAAAACAAGAAAAAGAATAAAATAATCTCAAAAATAGATAAATATGCATCTCTGTTAGAACTGAGAAAATAAAAACATGGCATTATTGTTTCTAAAAATTTTAGAAAATAGGAATAAACTAGTGATATCTAAAATTAGCTTTCCCTTCTTGATGTTGCTTGTTGGGATCCCACGGCATAAATGAGATGGGAATTTACTTTTTCTCAGTGGTATTCAGATTACTATTAAATGTTACCATTAGCACATTTTATGAAGTTCCATGCCCCCTTACTAGTCCTTGTCATATTTGATATTTATGTTTACTAAAACTGATTTTGTTTTTATTAATAGGATAAGTTTAATGTGGATGATGCTTTACTGCATTAGTAATAACAATTTTACTTAAATATGGCTTTGGTGTACTCCTCTGCAAATAATCTTTGAATTCCTAAGAGTCTTTTATTTTCCCAGTAGCCCAGTTGGAGAGTTTTTAATATTAAATTGAATCATAACAACACATGCTGATTAGAGTCTAACTTAATACATGCAGCTTAATGTTAATTTTCCAACTTCAAATCAGGGATCTGACTATTCCAAGATGATTATTCATCTCAAGTGTGATTTTATTTTAAACTTGTAAAGCCCACAGCTAGAGATTTTTTGCATCATAAAAAACTAACATGATAGAGCAAAGGAATTCAGCAAAAAGATTTAGAATATTTATATAACTACAAAAATGTTGCTGAGAAGGAAAAGATTTATCAAGAAGTTTTGATAATATAGGACAGAAACCAAAAGTGGCACAGGTAAGTACACAGTTGAGTGATGTCCTTTAGGAATACAGTATATATGTTTGATTAATATACAAAAAGGATATGCTTGTGTCTTAATTCCTTTAGAGAAAAGTTATCCATTAATACCAATAATAAAGGGAAAAAAGCCAAAAGCAAAAGATACTGTTTTAAAGTAAGAAATGAAACTTTAAATGTTACATTTCTTGCTTCACAATGTAAACTTCCACTTCAAAATAAATTTCTTATAAATATTTTGAAAAACTGGCCAGGTGCAGTGGCTTGGGCCTGTAATCCTAGCACTTTGGGAGGCCAAAGTAGATCACTTCAGGTCAGGAGTTTGAGACCAGCCTGAACAATACAGCAAGACCCTGTCTCTACAAAAAATAGAAAAATTAGCCAAGAGAGGTGGTGCATGCCTGTAGTCCCATCTACTTGGGAGGCTGAGGCAGGAGGATCGCTTGAGTCTAGGGCCTTGAGGTTGCAGTGAGCTATGATGATGCCACTGCACTCTAGCCCAGGCTACAGAGTGAGACATTGTCTCAAAAAAAAACAACTTTGAAAAGAGAAATTCATGGTTAATTATCAAAACAAGTGCAAGTACATTACAATAGTAGAAATAGAAGAACAGATAGTATCAAACCCCCAAACTCTAACAGAGCTGAGAAGAACAGAATTGGATGATAAAAATCAAAAAGGAATAAATTTAGGCATTTTATACATTTATAAAACTTGTCTTTCATCTTAGAATGAAAATCCTATAAAAATAGATCAGTCCTATAGTTTGCAGAACTAAGAAATTAGCTGCCGTCAAGTATCTGGATTTTACAAGTTTCAAAGCTTACCAAATTATGGTATCTGGCTAAAGTCAATGATGAAAAGGAGTAATGCCCATTCTAAAGTTATGTAGATTCTAATGTCCGTACGTGCAGCATGCGTATATATACCCACACTTCTTCAAATGCTTAACAAGGGGAAACTCCATGTATCAGCAGGAGTAATCACTCATATAAACCAGTTTTTATAAGGCAATTAAACTAAAAAATAAAAAAAGAAAGAAAAATGCCTTTTAAACATGGCTAATGCAAATGCTATTTTTTAAAAAAAATACCTGGCCGATTGAACAGAGTTTTGCTATTTTTATTTTCACTTGCTTTGTTTTCTAGATCTTTTCCAGCATTTACACTTCATGTATTTTAATATATATGATAAAAGTGAGAAATGTTAGCTAATTTTTTTGGAAGATGGGATGAGGCTGCAGTATGTGAGTTTGAATAATAGAACACAATCTTACAGAAACTGGAAAAATGTTTTCAAACCAAATACCAAAATAAGGCTTCAATGCCTCACAATGTAATGAAGGAAAATACAACGGTCGTTTAGGTTGGTGCAATTCTTCTTTTAGGCTATATAATTTTTATGGGAGGCAGAAAACTGAACTACATAATACATTTCTACAATTTATATATTCATCAAAACCATTTACAAAATTACTACTTTCAGCATATTTTTCAAATGAGATTCCTTAACAAATTATGTTTATGCAGTCAAAACACAGCATTAAAATTTATTATTAGTCACTTAATGGAAGTTAATGGTGAGTTTATAAATGAAGTGCTGGCTTACTTTGATATATTCTAAGAGCAACCAAAAATAGAGATTCTTTCCCAGAATTCTATGTATTTATAAAGTGCAAAATAAGCAATTTTAGCAATTCTCAAATGTAGTTCTTCCAGATGCATTTAATCCTAAATATACTTGTAGAAACAGAATATTTTTCTGCTAAGTCAGGTATGTCTAACTTATCCATCTTATGTGTAAAAACTATCCTGACTGAAGTATTCCATGCATTATAAAAAGATAAAAAACTGTAAAGATGTAGAAACAGTATAAAGTATTTTTAATACTCTTGGGGGATGGTGGTGGAATTTTCAGTGAAAATATCTCAAGTTTATAAAACAACCCCCCAAAAAAAAGCCACAAAAGTAAAATAATTACATTAAATACATAAATACTCACTCACTGAAAATGGATATATTACAGAAATAAGGATAGAAAAATATTGTAGATATATTTACAAATTAGAAGAGATTCTATATGTGCATCAAATATTTTTAACACAAATTGTTATAAGGAAGTTGCCGCTCAGGAAGTCTAGTCTGAATCCACCTACTTTTTTTTTCCAGAGTGAGGGGCATTCTCTCAAGGCATTGTACAAAACAAAATTATCACTCCTGATTTGTACTGGTACATGAGTAGTTTCAGCCTAAAATGTCTGAAACAGAATTCAATAATGTTTTCCTACAATAAAGGGGAAAATGGACTTAAAATTGCTAGTTTTTATAAAGCTATAAATAAGGTAATTCATAGAACAGAGCATTTTTGATAGATCATGGAGTCCAATATACTCATATGTCAAAGTATTTCATAATACTAAGATTAACTTAGACCTTTAAATATGATAAAACTTATGACTATAATATGTTTAAAGAGCTCAAATGAAGCTCGTAGAGAAAAAGTTTATTTGTAAGGAGTTTCAATCCATACGAAGGCTTAAGTTTTCAGAATTTAAAACAATGAAAAGTGATTTTTCAAATAATAATAATTGGCTGCTTTCCAGGGGAAGTATTTCCAAATACCTAATGTTAAAAAGATGGCAATGAAGGAAAAAAGAATGAATACTTTATTCAACATTAAAAAAGAATCTGTGCTGTGAATTGCCAGATAAAATGATATTAACAGCATATTCATATTTACTTTTAAGCCTTTAATTATGTACCGATATAAATTTAACCTTATATAAAAATTTAGAAGCACCAGGTTTGATCAGTGTGAAATAAAGTTATAGCTAGATTTATACTCTATGTAGCATTTTAATTCTTGCTTTTAGAGTTATTATATTATATTAAAGCATATAAAATTTGTAGTCAGCATAGCAAGCTTCAAATCATTTTAGTTAATTGGCAACTATAGTGAAGCATGAAGCATCACCCTTTCCCAGTTGTTCCATTTTAAACAAATTATCCTCACATATAAAAATAGCAAATTGCATTAAATTTTATATAAGACATTTTACAGCTTCTTATATAGGAACAGCTATAAGCAGCTTCCATGGCACATACCACAGCAAACAGCTTTTGAATAAACTCTCTGGCAAGATATTATTCATAGAGATACAAGATACATCCTATATCCACTTAATGCTTAAAACATACCACAAGAAGTTGCAGGCTTAAACAAAAAACAAGCAAAAAATGCC
The DNA here is from genome assembly GCF_041146395.1 of Eulemur rufifrons. Classification (NCBI taxonomy): domain Eukaryota; kingdom Metazoa; phylum Chordata; class Mammalia; order Primates; family Lemuridae; genus Eulemur; species Eulemur rufifrons. Next base: position 16,077,215 of record NC_090998.1, read on the forward strand.
CCCAAATTTGAGTGGTAAGTTCAGATAATCTTTATTGCTTAAAGTTGAGAAGTATTTTGGTATTTCTCCTAGTTATATTTAATGCTTGCCACAAAGTCCTAATTCTAAAACTCTGGTTATACGTTGACTACTTTATTCGTATCTTCCAAACAGAAATAAGGCTGATAGATAGCACTGTTAAGAGTCTCTTAAACATTATTATTAAAACTTTGCTATAATTTTTGCAGTAATTTTTTAAACTACATTAGACAATATCATATTGAGCTCTAATTTAAGGTACAAAGATGCTTCCAAGTCTAAATTGGCCTAAGCTCACCTTTGAAAAATAAAAACTATTAAAATGCATTGAATACATTTTTAACAGATATATTTCTGGGTCTTGGCATGTAAATATTGACTGGCAGATTGACTTCATGGTTTCAAGAAGACAGTGTGTTAGAGAAGGTTTTAAAAAGTCAATCTTCTTCCTTTATTTAATCAGTTTCCGAAGGAGGAAAAAAATCCTACAAATGGGTAAATTCTGTCTCATCAGATATGTGTGTCATATGACAGCAAAATGAAAGATTATACCAGTCCAGTTAAGGAAAGTGAACAATTGCGCTGTTAAGATTTGAAACTCAATGCACAAACTAAAGAATATTTTTCTTTTTTTTTCTTAAATATAGGTAAATGTGCCACAAAAGAGAAAACTGAAAGAAAATAAAATTTTCTGTAATAATAGCTTCTATAACCCGAAAAATCTTACACTCTAAATTCTTACATTTTTATACTATTTAATATCTCAAATCATCATTCAAAGAACTTGTAAGAATATGTCATTATCACTATTCAAAGTAACACAAATAAAACACAGACCTTCAAGTCTCATTGCTCATAATTAGAAATGTTTCTTTTTTTCTTTGTTTTTTTTTGGAGGGAGAAGTTTATTAGGAAGTTAACTACAATTGGTAAAAATATTTTACTTTTTTCTAGATATGAAAAATTATCTGGTTGAGGATAATACTTATATCCAATAGTTTACTAGTACAAGTAAACTCCTTTTTTCTTTATCATTTTCCATATTCCTACTTAGGTGCCTAGTGACTTAAACAGAGAAATACAAATATGTAAGTTATTTATGGCCTGTTTGGTGTCTCAAAGAAATTACATATTATCCAAAGGTCAAAATTAAATAGTTCAACATTGGCTATACAAAATACAAAAAAGATATATGCTGAACTAGGAGGAAAATGAGAAAAATTAATTTCAAAACTCAGGAAAATAGCCATAGACTACTACTTGTTCACTGATCATGTTACAGATTTTACATAATTAAGTAAACAATTAGTAACACTTTAGATGTACCTCTCTTTTTCATCCATCTCCTAAAATTATACCCCTCACACAGTAAGCCTTTAATAAACATTCCAGAATAACTATTTATCCATAATCTAAAAAACTGTAAATAAAATCTGCTTGACTGTTATTGGTTGATTTAACATACAGAATCAGACTATTTTAATCTGCCAAGAGACGTAATGCTGTTGAACATCTACACAAATTCACTGAGACCCAGGCTTTCTACATAAAACTAAATACTACATCTGCAGCATAATCTGTAACACATAACACAGTGTTTTACACACATACCAATTCTCTATTTCACTTCTGCAACTTTAAGTGTTGATGAAGTTGCCAAAGAAGTCAAGTTATATACAACAAACATTCAGTTTAAACAAGGGATAAGCTTGCTGTTAACAACTTAGTTTGAAATGTTAACAACCCTTAGGCTGTTAACATAACAACTGGCCATTAATGTGGTAATGCCCAATTTAAGGGAAATTGTACTCTAAGAAATGAATATATTGGCAATCAGGATGAGGGTTTATATTTGAAAGAGTACAAAATATTTTTAATAAGTTAACTAGCATGAAAAGTTGGAGCCTAACAGAAATTAACTAAAAGTTATTCCACAAAAAGCCACATACACTCTTTTAGAGATATAAAGATTTCTGATATGAAAACTATTTTGATAAATTCTCTTCAACAGAACACTTACTTGAGACTAAGTAAGCACCGGTTTAACATCATATTTTTTCCTACCGTAAGGAAAAATAACACAAATCTAAGGTTACTTGTTCTGCTCGCTGCTATGTTGACAACTGCAAAGCAGTTTAACTCACAATACAGGCATTTCATTGGCGAATTTATCTTTTTGATTTTAAAGCCCGAAAATTTCAAGTAACTTTCTTTAAAGTTTAGTTTTGTCTCTTTTGTTTATGAAAACACCTGTACTACATAAACTTCTTGTTTGGAATTGTAACATGAATCCACTCCTTAAGATACTGAATTGTAAACAAATGTAAAAGTCAAAAGGAGTCAAAAAGCTGTGACTATCAGCATAGATAAAGCAAAAGGAGAAAGCAATGTGAAATCACGAAACGCAAATGCAAATGCTTTATGTGGAAATGAGGCTCTCATTCACAATGAGCAGAGGAGAAATTTTTATTTCAAAGAGAAAAGTTCAAAGACTGGAGAGTTCTAAAAGAAATCACAGTATACGTTAATTCTGATTAGTTGTGCCAACACAATGAGGAAAATTCTGGCTGGGGAGAGTTACTTCTCACTGTTGGCACCTTGCGTGCATTTTGTGCACTTGGAACACAGAGAAGTAGTAACAAGTGGCCATAATTATTCAGGAGGCTGTCAGATGAGGCAGTCCTAAGAGCGAGAAAGAGTCAAATCTGATAAACACCACTAGCTTCACCCTCTTGTAACTACTATTAATCAAGCAATACATTTTTATATATAAAGACTGAATCTGACTGAAAATAACTGAATTATATACTAAGAAGGACTAAATTCTTTAGATGACACCTCCCCCAGTGACCAAGATGGTTAAGGAGTTACTGCTGATTGATAAATTTTGTGTCATAAGGGAAAAAATTCAAAATAAATCGCTTAATGTCAGACTAGAAAAATGATTAATTGTATTAAATATGAAAACCCAAATGATGCCATATATCATTTCCCTAATTTGATAGATCCTACTTTATTAATATAAGTAATTTGCAGCTGAAGCAAGTCACAAAGTTGCCTGAAAAGCAAAATAATTTTTCTTCAACAGAAGTTCTGTGTTAAGTCCTTAATGCTGGGAAACAGGTTTAGTTGGCTTCACGGCTCCATAACCCGCATAGTCCTGAAACTGTTCAGATGTTTATAGTTTGGAGTGTGGCTATCATTTCCCCATAATGATGGGGGTCTTTGGTATTATTCATAAAACTACTGGCAAGCCTGAGGCTGTTCAATGCTCAGTGGTGTCTTTGCGATGACCATTTAGAAAGTCATGGGTGGCGGTTAGACACATCTACTCTTGGGAAAAGTTTTCAAAACTGTATAATAAATACACTAGTAATTACCAGTTAAGAATTTGCACCTGACTTGCTCTGACAAACCTGAAACAGAAAGGATAGCTGCACAACTTTAGAAGAATAAATTCAAGTCCAACTAAGAGGCAATAGTTAGGCTATTTTACATAGTATGTTCAAGTTAGACTTTTAAAAAAATAAAGAGTTAAAGTGTTTCACCAAACAACTAATCCATTTCTTTGTGTTATGCTCAGCCTACCTTTCTTCTTAGGTTCTAAGGAGAAACTTGTATGTTGATTGCTACCAAACACATCATTGACACTCACTGGCTGCTTCAACGCAGGCCGGGGAATAACTGTTTCCTAAATATGAGTATACAGGCAAGCCAAGCTGAAACATTTTAGACATTGCGGTTTGTTAGCTGTTCTTTAAGTAATTTAGGTAGCACACACTAGGCAACATTTTGAAGGCTGACAGGTCAACATCTTTCAGGAATATAAGCTGGTAGTAAGGAAATCAAACAAACAAACAAAAAATACACTTACAAAAGTACTTTAAAAGGCATCCAGTCATCACTGGTGTGCAAGGATAATTCCTACCTCAGATAGTCTCTGCGACAAAGGATAAGATTAGCTTTAGTGTACAGGGTGGAGCCCACCTCTCCCAAGCGACAGTCACAGCAGGCACACTTCAGGCAGTCTTCATGCCAGTATTTGTCCAGTGCCTTTAGAAGATACCGGTCCTTGATCTTTCGGTTGCAGCCAGCACAACCTTTCGGCTTGGTGTCTGGCTGGACTGAGAGCATTTGTATACCTAAAGGAAGACAAAACAAAAAAGAGAGCTGAGACTGCCAGACAGAATAAAAAGATGTGAAAAGACTTCAGACAAGTTAAATATTTAATATTCCCTTCTTCTACAAGTGTTAGATTTTCTTTTTTAGGGCTGTACTTAAACTAAATTTTGGGAGCAAAAAGTCTCAAACTTTATAAAGTTCTTATTAAATCATTTATAAAGACACACATATAAAATGGTGATAATAATGAATTCATGTTGTACATGGCAAGTTGACAGTACATATATGAAGTTAAGTAACACTGAATCATTTCATAGCGTCCTCATTCTCCACAGAGTAGTTCCTTTAGGAAGATGTGAGTGAATGGCTAACAGTCTGAAAAGAAAGCTATTTAACAAACTAATCCATGCACAGTCTACAGAAGTCAAAAAGGAGTTTTGCCTAAGTAGTTAAAAATTTCACTTAATATGTACTTGATGGTGGAAGGAGAATGTACCCAGTATGGTATTACACTAGCCTTACTCAGCAGTAGAGATGTTTATAGTTAAGTACACATTATAGCCTCCCCAAAAGCTCATCTACCCTATTTTCTTGTTTGCATCCAAATGCTTCCTTCCGTGTCCTTGATATTTCAAAATATTTGTTATATTAAAATAAAAAAGATTTATACTCACAAGCATCAGTCCGCACCTATATTAATGGCAGATTACTTAACTATATACTGCATGCTTTTATCTAAAACTAATGCATAGGATTATATAATTTATCACCAGAAACATTCACTTATTTATTTTATAGGAGAAAGAAGAAACAATAGAGGGCAACATCCAAATATATTAATGTATAAAATTATACAAACACACATAAATATATTATTTACATATGTTATACATACTATGTGAGACATACAAGCATTTATATATTTTACAGATTATTACCATCATAAATAAGGAATCCAGTTGCGTTCTATGGGTTTTACAACTTGATTGAAATCTTTCCAATGAATGGATACACACCTTTGGGTTTCTTCTTATTTCCTAGGTATTAAATGCCCAGCCTCAAAAAGAACCTGGACCAACTATTCAAAGCCTCATATTTCTCAAATAACTCATTTTAAGCACTATAAAATACTGCAGACATCATCAATTTCAAATTCCCTCATTTTACAAATTATGTTACAGAGGCCCAAGAGAGGTTAAGGGACTTGGTGAAAGCTGAATGACAATTGAGCTGTGGACCTTCTTATAGTTCAATGATCCTTGTGCTATACTACGCTTCCTATCCTAGGCACAAAGTTTTAAACTGGGATGTAGAAGGACACAAAACACCAAATGTGCATGCATTTGAAAGAGTTTCAAGAAAAGAAATGCCAAGCTATAATCTGCATTTTTTGTGTGCATTTCCCTTCTCCAAAATAGCTAAACCTTCTCCAGTTTCCTCTGATACCTTATGATGAAGGCTTCACCTCCATCATAACCTTCACCACCTTTTTTAAAAAAATCACACTGATGAGGGACATCAAGGCATCCCCACAGCTGAACAACTTTTCTAGTGACAGATAATACATGAATTGCACATGATATTGTTATGATTCTGAACTTCCATTAGAAAATAACTTGTCTGGTGGAGCAGTAGAGTAGGGAATGGCAGGGAAAAAAGCAGGGTAGCTGTTCTTTCTGCATCATATGCATAGCCGTAGTCACCGGAGCTGCAGACTAGCAGCTGGATTTGTACAGAAGAGCAGGTGGTATCCCTATCGCCTGCTTTCTGTTCCCTTCCTTTGAAGGAGCTAAGGGCCTAGTGTAGATTAATCATAACCCTTGATAGCTCTGCTAAATCTCACTCTCTAGAACTTCTAACAAATGAAGTTTCTTTGATCAGAACTAGTTATCCTCTTCTAGCAAGGTTCCATAAGGAATGAATCCCATTAATTACAGTGCAGAACAGACCCAAATGCCTCTTAATCATATACCTGGGGGGAGGGGGAAATTTTGATTTACTAAATGAAATTCGGGATTTCATTATTGAAAACATCCAGAGATATATTAAGTGTAGCTATTCTAATTCTCTAGTTCATCAGATTATTAATTTTTTAAACCACAAAGCTCAAAGTTGAAATTTTTTTTAAATCCTTCTTAGTTCTAGCTAAGCTATACTTCTCATAGTTGTGTTTCTATCATCAAGTGTAGAAGGTCACTATCTTTATTCAAAATGCTTTGTAACCAAGATAGGGGATACCAACATTTGGCACAAGCAACACTACCCTGCTTGTCTGCACAAAATGTTTTTGTTGTGTTGACATTTTAATTTAGCACTCAGAGGCCAATTAATATCTGAAACTCTTACATTCTGTTTGGCCTTGGGCATAAAAGAAGTTTGATATTATACACTCCATCCCGGTGCCTTCTTTTAGAGAACATCGTGGCATTTCTCTTGAAAATGGAATCTTTTAAATTCTACGCAAGTTAGCAATTGTAGAAAAAGAACTATATTGTAGTCACCACATTGCCATGTGCCCAAAAGGCAGAAAGCAGTCAGCGGCCTCCCCTCTTCCTCCAGAAGAACACGTCTGGGTAGAGTTATGTGTTCGGAGCTGAGAAACATTTCACAAGTTGCTCATAGCACATCAGAACTCATAACTAGTTTTAGATTGGCATGTAAATTGTTCTGAGGGAAATTCTTATTGCCTCTGAGACCCTGCCATTCTGAGTTATTTGACAGTTTAAGGGAAATCATAATTAAAAAAAAGACATAAATAATAGCCTGTGCAGTGTGGTGTGCAGAAATAAGTAGAACCATTTCATTTAAACTCTGGTGAGCTTTTAATTGCCTGGATTGCATTGTGAGGCGGCCTAACGGTTGATTGCCTCCATTATGTTCCCTTGTTCTGTGCCATTCATCCGCACAGTCTCAGCTTCAGTAGTTAACACAACAAAGTAACCACAACTCCACAACACACAGGGGTTTAAAAAATAATAATAATAATAAAAGATTTGCAGCACTCAGACACAGTCTTTTATATTTTTGGACTAACTGCACAGAGTGAATGGAAAACATTTTGTCCCTGTCGGAAAATTCACAGAGAACAATTTGGGAGAGGGAACAGGAAGAGGGAATACATAAAGGGGGTTGGAAGAGACGAGGTGCCTCAGAAAGATGCTAAAATGGGAATGCAGGTTCTGCAGCTGGGAGCAGTGACACAGATTAAAAGAATTTGGCCAACACGGCCATTCGATTGCCAAGAGGTACCAAACAAAAGATTTTCTCTCCTCCTGCCCATCTTCATCCTCTCCCCAGCCCCCAACCTGGATTGGAAAACTGGATTGGGCCTAAAAGCTTGTTTCTCTCTGTTCACTGGCCCAGAGCATCCCTACAGGCTGCAGCCCCCTAAGGGACAACAATGCAAATAGATGTCCCCAGATCTCAGGCACTGGAGCTGCTTAACTCTGTTCTGCCCCTTCAACTCCCACCCCCCTCCCTTGCCCTCCATCCCCCCCCTTCCCTTTTTGAGCAATGGAGCTGGGAACCAATTTGATTCCCTTTTTCTCCAATGCAGCTGCAAGGCTCAGAGATACTGACATTTTTCCACTCTTATCAGTTTAATTACAGTTACCATGGCAGCAAAGTGCTAGTGCTTGGCAAAGGCCAACAAGAGATTTGCAAGACTGAGTTCAATTTTGATGCAGCTCACATGCAAAATAAAAAAAAAAAAAAATAAGAAACATACATACACTCTAACAAAGAATCCCTTGCGGAGTTTATGCTCCAGCCTTTTGTGGTTGTGTCTCTGCAGCCACACAGGGATGGTTTGCAAAGAATGTAGCAGTATTTGTTGCACCTAGCAAGATTAATTGGTTTAAGCGGCAGTCTTTCAAAGCAGTTACAACAATAATGTTTCGGATCTTTTAGAAAGACACAAAAGCAGAGGAAGGGCAGAAAGGCTTTTGAGCAGCCAAGAGTGCAGAGCGCCGGCAAAGTGCATCTATGATAGATTGTAACCTTACCAAAACTTTTCTCCTTTTTCTGCATGAGTTGACTTAGGCGTGCTGGAGTTGCAGCAGCTTCGCATTGAGCACCAAGCCCAAAGGTAGAAGTGGAAGGGGGTCTCCTCGATTTGGCTCAAGTGTGGACCTGGTGCGCAGCCTACACTGCCGAGGACCGACTATTGTGAAGCCACTTTGGGAGCAGGTCGGAGTGGCGGCAGGGGGTGGGGGAAGGGATGAGGGCGGCCAGACAAGACACGGCGCACACACGGAGCCCCTCGCGGTGTGGCAGTGTGCAAAATGATGGCGAATGACAAAGCCACTTGCTTCTCTAACTCTGCCCATAATCCTAAAATCCCAGCGGCCCCTTTTAGCTTCCTGGTAACAAATGGATTTGATTAAACTGTCACATGCAGCGTTAGCATAGCATATCATGTTCAATATGAAAAAGATCATAAATCTGACTTGTATTTCATAACAGCAATCTGGGTAGCCCCCGTAAAAATGTGCTGCATCAGTCTGAATCTCAACCTATTAGGACGTAGGCACCTTGTTCCAGGGACCCTCTCTCCTCCGGCCACTTCTCCCCCCACCCCCATCCCCAAACATAGTCACTCTTCCGTCCATCGCAAAGGAGCAACATTGTGTTATTACGGCTGCGAGGGGAGAGACAGAAGTGTCAACTTGAACCAAAAGACTGTAATTTCAACTCTTTTCTTGGAGGGGGGAGGAGGAGTGTCACAAATTCCAGCAAGTAAGGGGGGAGGGGTCCGCCAACCCACCCAGGACTGAATTTCCTTCCTACGGGCTGGGAGCAAACATTCCCCCATTCCAAACTCTCCCGGCTCCCCTCTCCCCGGGAGTCAGGGGTGTGGAAATGCTGCAGTTCGTGGTGAACTTTGACTATTATCCACTCAAGTCGTACTTGAGACGTTCCGCGCCGCAGCCGCTCTCCCTCCTTCCATCCACGTCTTCCGCCTGCATCTATTTCATGTCTCATCATAAAAATAATGAAGCCTCACATGATTTAAACAAAACCGTCTCCGTAGAGCCGCAGCCCGAGTGAAAGTTGCAGTGCGGAGCTGGGTTGCAGCTCCAGTTTATGCCTCATTAGGAGAGGCTGGGGAGGAAAAAATACCCACATCCGCACACGCACGCGCGCACCCGCAGACACACACACCACAAATAAGCCGACGCGTGTGTACACAGTTGCTGCACTTACCTTCTCAATTAAGCGATACAGGGGGAGGCCGTTCAGTAAGCACAGTGGCTGCTTTGTAGCGCTTCTCCTTGGGAAAGGTCAAAAAGAAGCATTGTTTGAAAAAAAAAAAAAAAAGACGGGGGAGGGAATCTCTATTTTTTTTTTTTTTTAAGTTTAAAATAATGAGGTCCTCAAGGATCCGCCAAGTAATGGTGTTGACCGCATCTGAGCCACAGGTGTCCTCCTTTTAGGCAACTGCAGTCCGAGGCTGTCTCTCTCCGTCCTGGCTCAAAACAACTTACCCCGGCAGCGTGCGAGGAGCCGAGCAGAAGGAAGCCCCGGCTCTCAGCTGCAAAATGCAATCCCTTCCCAGCCAGACATAATACAGCCGAAGAAAAGGTCACTCAGTTATTACTGAGCCGGCGGAGCCCAGTCAGCGCTCGTCAAGACCACAGAGAAGCAGCTCCCTTCCGATTTAAGACTATTTACCTCTCGCCCCCACCCCTCCCCTCTTCTCTCCTTTCCTTCTCTCCCTCCCTCTCTCGCTGGCTCCCTCGCTCGCTCTCGTGTGCCTGTTCTGCAGCTCAGTCAAGTACAGCCGCCCTCGGAAAGTGCAAAGCAGCCACGAGACAGATCGGGCTTTGTTGCTAATTTCCCAGGGTGAAAATTTACAAGCCTGCGAGTGCAGTCAGCACAACCACTTGCATGTGCTACTCACAGACGCTGGGGACGACCCCGCACACAAACTGTGACCTCTGCGGGAGTCGACTGAGGAAGGGGACCCTACCTCCTGGACCCGTCCAGAAGAAGAACTCCTGCGAAAGAGCTCCGGAGGAAAAGGATAGGGTTCCTAAAATCACCAGGGCATTTTGGAATTAGGTGGCCACATTTAAAGCAAATGGTCTTCCAAAGCCATTTCTGAAGCTACCAATTATGGGAATTAAAATAAAAGCAAGAGATTC
>NC_090998.1:16092500-16185000 GCF_041146395.1 Eulemur rufifrons
TGCTTGACTTATAAATCTCACTATGTAAAATAAATAAGATTCTTAAGAAGAATACAGCTCATTCACTCAATTTTTTGTCATGGTATCGATGTCTTTTTAAGAGAAACACAGCTTCTGCTTTCAAAATATCACTACATTTAGAACCCTACATTTAACGTGATAAGAACAGAGGAGCTTTACAATAGTGTTTATTTTATGTGAACAAATTGAAGGAAAGAATAATCCTTAAAGAAATTAACGGTGTTAGTAGTTTCTTTATAGAATTGAAATGGCAAAACAGCCTTCTTCTAATTCAATGGAAGCAGAAAGTGAAACCAAATAATCTAATATTGAATATCTCATTAAGATAAAAAGAAACCAAGAGGAAGCCAAGATTATTTTTATAATTCATCAGAGATTATTTTCAGAACAATTTCAAACAAAATAAATATCGTGTTGTTTGTACTCATTTGAAAGAAAATTTTCACCACTTTAAAAGAAAATCACTTCCCGAACAAAGTAGTAGAGTACACTCCATTCACATGTTCCTGCAAGCAGCTGTGGAAAATATGTAATATTTTAAATGTCCCCACACAATTCATTTAACCATTAAGCAACCACACCAAGCTTTAGTTCACTGACGCTTTTTTCCCCACAGGTAATATTTTTTAAAGAAGACAATATTGTTAGAAGAAAATGAAAATGAGTTTTAATTTACAGTGACCTGGGATAGGTAATAAGCCTAAGAATAGAAATAATACTGTAACAGGCAATACTTTACTTCAGTTTATAAGAAAGCAAAAAAAAAAAAAAAAAAAAAACCCTCACCAAAGAACAAAAACCAAAATAAAACCCCAAAACTTTTCTAAAAGTCTTGATACATTTCTTCTGAGTCATTCCATGACAGCAATTTGATCTCATGTTAAATTATATTATATTACAAAATGAAACTTATGTGTTATCAATATTCTAAATGATCTTTAAAAATATTTGCTAATTCTTTACCTTTATAGATATCACAATAGGCATGTTCTTATGTAAAACAAGCTAAGAGGTCAATGCAATGACCCACTTACCCCTCCTACATATTTTGTAAGTTAGCATTCTTAGAACTTCCCCTCCACAATTTCACACTTCTATTTGAATTTTCCACATACTGAACAGAATCATCAGCCACTGCTAAGAGAAAACTTATCTGAGGTGTCTTTCAAGAATCTGGGCCAACCACATTCTGGCTATTGCTAGTACCTCTTCGATTTGATTTACAGAGATTTTTTTTTTTAACTGTAATATTTAGTTCTCAGGGAAAACATTTGTCATCTCTTCATACTTCAGAGACAAATTTAATATGTTTATCTTGGTTGGATTCTTTCAGAAGTTAGATGTATATAATCTGAAAGAGGATGACACTTAATTTACAATCCTAACCATTACTTTGTGAGTCCAGATACTGTGGGAAAGTTTATAGCTATTTGTGGCTATGAGCCAGGTCTGATGGGCAATGCAATCTGCCAAAGAAGCCAAGTTTAAAGCAGACCATGGTCTTCGCAGTCTTTCTCTAAGTACTAGATTTTTACTGGGTTTCCATCACCTAATTGTCTCCCACTGAAACTGCACCCCCACCCACATTCATCCCCAAGAAATGTGTAGAAAGATTTTCAAGCAGTTTTCAATACATGCTGTTCTATTTCGGTTAAGCCCTCTGAACTGATGTAGATAATAAAAAGTTTAAAAATATTTCCATTTTCCAAGATTAGAGACAATATATGAAAAGCATCTATTATAGTGACTAGCTTATAGGAGCTTCTCAATAAATGGCACTAATTATTATCATATTCAATATGGCCCTGCTCAATTTTTTACTCTTCAATGTAGGGTCATTTTCATTGTAGTTAATCTTCTCTGCTCTTGTGCTTTTTTTTTTTTTTTTCTTTTACCATTTTGTGTGTTTCATTGCAAGTGAATTATAGTTAGTCTGTATTCCCTGCTAGACTAAAAACCTTGAAGACTCAAATTTTATCTTAGCTTTGCATTCCTCACAGTGCCAGGTGAAGTGTCTTGCTCACAATAGACATTTATTAAATGCTGATCAAATTGATTTGAATTAAAGATTAGATACATTCCTGAAGAAAATATTTAGAATGAAAATTTTATCTAAATTATTGATAAAAACAAAAATCTAAGCATAGTAAAATCACGTTACTTAATATTATTATTTAGATTTTTTTCACACTGAGCATATATTAAAAAAATTGATTACAGCAGAGTTTGCAGGTTTATTTTGTCATTGGTCTTTATGAATAGACCATAAATTCTTAGAGACAGAACCTACATCTCAGTATCTACAGGATCTATCACAGTGTCTAGTACATAGTAAGTACTTAATAAATGTCTACTGAATGAATGGTGAAATGGAAAAATGAGAAATGAATAGAAAGATGCAATGGAAAGTTGATCTAAATAAAATTCTTGTTATGTAAAATTACTAGATTTCTGAGACAAGTAAAGGAGATAAATGTAATTTTCAACACAAACTAGAATTACAACATTTTCCTGTAATGTATAGAAATACTGGAATTTTCATAAGGTTTATAGTGGTAAGAATACTTAGGCAGATGATATTTATTAGTTATTATCATCAGATATCAAATAACACCTGTAAGACTATTCATAGTGAAGGAACACCTTGGTTAACATTTAAAAGGATCTAGCTTTTCCTAATTATTGTCCTAACATACTTAAGAAAACACTAAAATGACAGAATACGGCATCAAGTCTCAAACGAACGAAGGCTAGACTCCAGGTAGAACTTTTACTAATTGAAGGTAGGCTAATTTCCTTGCAAATTCTCAGGTTTTATCATCTCATGACAAAGTGAACACCTAAAATGGACAGGAAAACACTGTCATTTCTTCATGCCTATGGGTCTATACCCAGAGGATATATCAGTGAAAGAAAAAGAAACTCATGTGTTGATTTTTGAGGTAATTAAAGGTCAATTCTAAGACTTTCTCCATTTCCCCAATTACCATCTTGCTTTTCAGAAACAGCATCTTTCAGAAACAAATAGGCAGGAGCTATAGAGGGGGACTACTGATTGTTCATTGCATACTGGCTGCTTCTGTCTCTGTAAGCAAAGATCTGAAGATGGTGACACAGATATCCAGGGTACATTGAATGCTGGAAATTTTAGACTGTGTCTGTTATATCTTCTTAGAGTTTCAGAGGACCAAGCAGGAGGTACAAGAGAAATCACCATCTCAGTAGAGTGAATGCCTGTTAGAAGCTAAAATTCATATTGGAATCTGGGCATATTAACTTCCTTTCTAGGTGCGAATCTGAGAAGGAGATGTTGTTATCATGTTGTTTTTAATGCTGAATTGTCATCCTGAGAGATTATGTCTAAAGGCAATCTACTTATCCTATATTCTGAGAGTCACTGAGTTTAGAAAGTACCCCATTTGTAAAGAAGGGCAAAAAGAAACAAACACACACAAAAAAATAAGCACCAAAATCACTGTGGAATAAGAGAAAAGAATTACCAACCTGCAAGCTTAACGGAAGAATATGATAATACTCAAGAGAACATTTCTGGAACCCGTTTGCTATGCTCAATAAAAAAACACACAAAAAAATGAACCTTCATGAAGCAGGATCAGCGGGCAACAAGGAACAGTGTGAGTTACAAAAGGGAGATAGATAAGCTCAGGAAGAATTTCAAGAAAACTTAATGTATAACAGATAAAATAAAACTTGAGTTTTAAAAGGTATTGAGAATATCGAACTCTAGTAATGACAACACTGAAGTTTGAGTGGAGTGATGTGAAGGATGGACTAAGAAGCTGTAATAGAATGTACAGGACAAGAACAAAGGGATGAAAAGTATGAAAGAAAACATGACAGTTAATAAGAGCTTCCATATGTAACTAATTAGTGTTCCTGAATACGGAAATGAAGCATGTGAAACAGAAGCAATAAATAAAAATATGGTAGAAGAAAATGTGACTGATTGACCTGTATAGTCAGAATTGATTGACTTTACTAAATTCAAGATAAAATAATAAAGCAGAGAAACTCCGAAAATTCATATTGACATACTTCTGAGTTGCAAGAGAAATGAATAATAATTTTTAAAACTCAAGTATTCAAATGAGGGGGGGAAAGGAAAAGAAAGGATTATTCAGAAAGGAAAAATGTATTCAGCTAGCTTCAGGCATTGTAACTGTAAATATTTTAAGAAAATGAAAAAAATATAAGAATTTTGAAAGGATAATATTGTGACCTAAGAATTTCATATCTAAACAGTGTACTTGCTTGTGTAAAAACCATTTAAGGATGGTTTCATATGCATAAGTGGCCAGAAAATAACATTTATGTAACTTTACAAAACAAACGTCTTGAAGAGTTGGGCCAAATTAATCTCAAAAAAGCATATTTAAAAACCTGAAGATGGGAAAGTCATGGCACAAAAAGATTTAGTTTTTCCTTTCCCTATTTGAACCAAACTTCAGGGGCCAACTTAGATAATGCATCAGTATGATGATTCTGTAAGCCAGTGCTTTCATTTGTTTCTTTTCAATTCCCACCACTTCACCATCCCCAGGAAACTAATTTCTCATGTCTCATTCTTCCCCTTACAGTTCAGATGGGGTCTCTTCTTAGGTCCAATGACCTGAGAAACTAACTAGCACTTGTGAGATGTCTAAAATATTATACACTCATCTCTTCATAGCCATGGGTTCCACATCCTGGATTCAACCAACTGCAGATGGAAAATATTTAAAAAAATTGCTTTTGCACTGAACATGTACAGACTTTTTCTTATTATTCCCCAAACAAACAATAGAGTATAACAACTATTTACATTGTATTAAATATTAAAAGTAATCTAGAGATGATTTAAAGTATACAGGAAGATATGCATAAGTTATAGGCAAGTACTATGCCATTTTATATCAGGGATTTGAGCATATGCAGATTTTGGTTTGGCCGGAGGTCTTAGAACCAACTCCTCATGGATGCTGAGGGACAACTGTATTTACATGGCTGAGATATTATGCTTGACAGTTCCTGTTTGCCATACATAAGGCAATATATTGGCAACTTTTTTAAACCACTTATTTCCCTCATTAAGTGGGGCCTTTATTATGACTACGTTTGTTTTATAGATTTGGAAATTTGCTCAAATAGATAGTCAACTTTCTCAAGACCCCACACTTCGTAAGAAATAAATTTGAATTTGTATTTTCTGACTTCACATTAGATACTTGTTCCATTTTGTGCTAATTTATGACTGCTTCATGGATTTTCAGAAAAGAGTACTTTATATAATATTTTTCTTGGTTTTATTTCATCATCAGTGTTAAAAAAAAGGAAAAAATCTTTATGCTACTTAATGTTTACAATTAGTTTAACCTATATTGTTCAACTCTCAAGTGTACAATTATCCTACATAAAGGTATTGATATCTGAAAAATCACATTTCTCATTTCTAGTTGATATGATAGTAGATTTCAAAAAGTTTTTTTTTTTGGCCATCTATTTTTTTGATTACTTTGAATCACATAGCCCAGGATGACATATTTTGGAGAGAAATTTGATGGCTCTTGGTTCCAGTTACAGTAAAACTTTAAAAAAAATAAATAAATTTTGACATAATTTCAAACTTACCAAAAAATTGCTAAAATAGTATAAGGAATTCCTATATACCACTTGCCCAAATTCACCAATTATGCTGCCCTATTCACCATATAAGTCTCTGTCTTTCTCTCTCTATATTTATACATAGATGCATATTTTACTTGAAATATTTGATAATACATTGGAGACACTATGTGTGCCCCTTTACCATTAAATATACTTTACTGTGTGTTTCTGGGAAAACAAAAACAAAAATGAAATCTTGACATTCTCTTAAGTAATAAAAATACAATTATTCATAAAATACTATTATTAAATCCACAGGCCATGTACAAAATTTATCAATTGTCCCATTAAGGTCATTTACATCCCACTCCTTTCCTATCCCCAGCCAGGATACAATCCAGAAGCATGCATTGCATTTAGTTGTCATATCTCTGCTTTTGTTTCTTTGTGAAAAGCTTGGAAGTCCAAAACGCATTTCTTCTCATGGCCAGTGAAGTTTGGAGGCAGACCGATTATTCACCATCCTGGCTCACATTTCGGCTTATCTGGGGGAACTTTGCAAAACACAGATTTTTCTATTCTCACACCATTCTTGCCGACGCAGAATCCCAGAGAAGGGATTGCCCTGGACCTGTTTGTTGTTCGTTTGTTTTATTTTGTTCTTCAAAAGATCTAGTAATTCTGATGATGGAGTCACTGAGGTCAACCAGTGGTAAAGTTGGAGAGGGAAAGCGACTCTGCTGAGGCCAGCCAGAGAGGCAGTATTAGAGGGGAGAGGGGGGACCGACAGGAGAAATGAGGAACGAGAGAGGGGGTTGGAGGGATGGCGTAGGAGATGGAAGTCTTTCCAGCAGGTCCTCAGGAATATTTGCCCCCAAAACACAGCCGGTAAACACAGCTCTGGAAAGAGCAAAACAAAGAGGCTTGCTCATAATTTTAAGATCTCTGGAAGCACATTGTTTCTTGAGTAATTATGATCTTTCTGTCATGAAAACATTTTTGTCACCATGTATTTGAAGAACAAAATTAACCCAGTTTCCTTCTCACCACCTTTAATATATTAAAATTCATAACAAATCATTAAGAATACAAAGCATTTCCCCACTTTTGCTTGACCACATCACAGGTTTGGAGGAATGCCTGTTAACACATCCATTTCATTGTCTAAATAACTTTAGAAGTTATATTAAATTCTAAAGGACTGAACTGTATAACTCAGGTAAAACTTTTTAAAAGATTTTCATAAGGGCAAAATTATATTAAAAAGTCTGTTCTTCATCTGTCTTAGTTTAGGGTTATATAACCACAAGGGACATCTGCGTTGGCCTATAATTTACATCTCATTACTCATCTTCCAATTCTCATTCTCTAGGTAAGGGATAAAGATAGAAATAAAGATAGGTGTATATTTATAAAAGTGTTTAGAAATATTTTGGGGCACGTATAGATTGTGTAGCTAAATAAATTAACCACTCTAATTGGAAAAACATATTATTTGATTAGCTAAAATTAGAACTGAGAGTTGAGCTGTTTCTTATACATTGACTACTAAAATTAATACCACAGCTAACGTCATAGAGTAATAAAACAGGAACTTTGGGCTAGGAAACAGTATACACACAACTGTCATTAAGTTATATGTCTTTTAGGATGTTATTTAAATGTTTAAGGTCCTAGTTTTTTACATTTAAAAAAATGTCATGAACTATTACTTCTTAACATCCTTTCAGTGCTAAAATTTGCCCTATCTTTAAAAATTATTTATTATTAGAAACACACAGAAACCAAAATGTGACCCAGATTTCCTCATCAATTTGTCAGCTACGTCAGGGATTATGATGAATATGTAAACATTGATCTGTGGTTAATAAGATTCAAATCCAACCAATTCTCCCTTTGAGTTGCCTATTAAAATCTCAGTCACAGAAGACAACATGGTGAGAGGGTATTTCCATGGTCTAGGTTCCCTTGGATATTACCAGATAGCATCATGATTAGAAGTGACTAATAAACAAAGTATCTATATGGGGCCAGAGAATACTCTATAAATGTGCAAATATTATGATTAAAAGAAAGGAAAGGGACGTCACATCATCCTAAAGTGGTGGGAGCTAAGCAGTGCCTGGTAATCCCTGGTCATGACAGATCTAGTACAAAAAATTTTTCTTACTTTATGTTAATAATTCTTCCCAGGCTTTCCACCTTTCCAACATGATGAGGTGACTCCAGTAACTGAAAATGCAGAAATTCTCCAACATCCCTCTCCTGCCCCATTAATTCCTCCTTCCCTCCTGTCATTTAGTTTAGGTTTTCTTTTACTGTCTTACAGAAAAATCACCCTAAGCTTATAGCAATCTAAGGCATTATCTACAGATAAGCTGTTATTTGCAAGGTAGAATTTTTGTCAAACGCCACAAATGGTGTTTTATGAGTCCTTTCCCTAGTTCTCATTTTCTTTATCTTGCATGTTGCTAAATTTTTATTCCACTTCACATTTGTGTATATGGCATCTCCAGATAAGCTTGTTCATTTCCTCCCTTCCGTACCTCCCATATGCTATGTCCCTCACACCGATTGGTCCATCCTTCTAAGGAGGTAACGTCCTATAGGATACATAGGCTTTAGGAAGTGCTGTTATATGCTTTGGATCCACAATGGAATTTCCATGCAGGAATTTTTTTCTGCTTTGAACCATTGACCGTAAAAGTAAGTTTTCTTTGTCCTGAACTGAGTCCTCTATTTCTTTCAGATTGATCTTGGTATGAACTGAGTACTACATAAACCTGGTTGACAGAACTTTCTAGGATGATAGAAATGTTCCCTCTCTGTGCTATCTAATACTCTAGCCTTTAGCCACATGTGAGTATTGAACACTTGAAATGTATTTAGTATGATTATAGTAGAAAGTGAACCAATAATTTTATTAATTTTAATTAATTTAAATTTAAATAGTTATGATTAAATTAATGGGCACAATGTAATGGTAGTGTAATGGCAGAGAGAGTATTCATTTTGCATCTTAAGAGTTATTTTCTTGACTTTCCTTAAGTATTTTCTTACACTTGGAATGTCCGGCTTTAGACAATCGTACTGATTCTAATAGGTCTAGATCTAGATTTATCTTCTACAGTGTATTTTCTTGCCATTGAGTCTGAACTGATCCACTTTTTCTTGTAACCCGTAGTGTACCACTCCTCTGGCTTTTATTGTACACTATTATGCACTGTAATTTATTTGCTTCACAGAAGTGTGTTTTTCTCCATAATCAGACTTAAAACTCTTTGAGGTCAGAATCTCTAACATTTCTTTTGCATTCCTCTTGGCAACACAGCATATGCCGGGCACCTGGCTGCTGCTCTATAAATATTTATTGCATGGATAAATAAAGCAGGTTACATCAGGGAGTGGGGTGTCTGGGCAGATGGTGCCCAAATGACAAAAGCCCCAGTTCGTCCTACTAGAAGTAATGGCATATTTTGATAATTTTCTCATAAGGTTCCAGGAAAGTCTCTGAGAACTAGAATATGCAGTTAGGGAGCCTGGCAAGGAGAGGACAAGCTTCTTGGAAATTGCAGCATGCATTCTTTGTAAAATTGCAGCGTGTAGCGTGTGTAGGTTTCTCTGTCTGATTTCTTCCCAGTATAGAATGCACCTAAGCAGAACACAGTGCTGGAGTGAAATTGTAAGCTTTCTCTCATGTGTGTAGAAAGCCACATGGTGGCTCCCACCACTAGTGATTTCAGATCTGTGTAATAGTTCGGGTTTGACTTTTTACAAGTTCTTGAAACTGTTGGCTATGTTATTCATACGTAGTGTGTATTTAAACTGTTAGTGTGAAGACTATTACTCCTGAACTTTCTAGAGCAGAGTGGGCCAAGGAAACAAAATAATAAAGCAAAGAACACAAACAATGTAATACATTGCTAAGGATTTTAAATTATCCTGACAAAAAATTTCTGAATATCATGTAAAGTTTTTGATAAGTTTGAAAAGATTTACCATTTTGAAGGAACAAAACAGTGTCACTAACATTTTTAAATATAATCAACAATATTTAGAATTTGTTTATACATATGGCATGCATTTTAGATGTAACAGCCAGGAAAATCTCATTATAGTAGACTTCACTGGAAGATCTCTAAGGTCCCTTCCAGCTTTAAAATGCTGAATATAATTCAGAATTTATGATAATTTGAACTAGGCTAGGCTGAAATTTACTTTTGTATGATCTATGAAGCAAGGATTTGCTAATAGTGTAAACAAGATTGCTTGAGGCTTTTAACCAAGCTGTTCTTAAAGATTTTAACACATTGTGTGATACAAATGGGTCTAACTAATTTCAAATGATTCCCACCTATTTATTAAAGCACGCAATGAAAGTCTGTTACTTAAGAGTGCTTTTATTAGCAGCTAAATTTACAGTGTGAATTTGAAAATAATAAATTTGCATTTCTTATTAGAGCGTATGGTTTTTTGTTCTTAAATTCAGATTGGTTTCACCAAGGGTAGATTATATCAATGAGGATTTTCTGTAATTAGAAATGAATATTTCAAATATAGTTGTCTATTTCAGTAGTTTATTTTCCCCCCTTTAACTTTATGTGTTTTTTATCACCTTGGTCTATTTAAAAATATATTTGTTAGGCATTGATATTTTGCCGGAAGCGTAATTACTCTTTGAGGAGTAATTAAAAATCCAGAGCTTCTTAAATTGGGCTGTAATTCTGATATCCGTTTACAATTCTCCAAGAGTACAATGGATTAATATAGAAACTGTAAGATTAGGTTGATTCCTGTAATGTCTTAATTTTCTTCTTCAACATGTTGTCATCATAATTTGATTTTCTTGATGTTAAAACAATTCTCTGCATACATAAAGGCTAAGAAATATTCTGTACTATACTGTGGAACTGAGATTTTTTTACTCTAGGCAGCAGAGCTTGACAATTTACTTCACTGAAAAACAGCAAAAATCCTTCTAAAACCTGTACAGATATATATATATATATGCTGTATTTTACAAAAACGAATATAAGAAAGATTTACATTGTAAGATTTTATATACAGTTTAGAATAATAATTTGAAAATCATTGAATTTAAAACACAATGTAGGAAATATTTGGTATCACTTGCTGTATGTTTACAAAGCTAAAACAGGAAATCATTACTACCAGAAGAAGATGTTTGTATAAAAATCTCTGTGGTCTCCCTCTACAAGAATATCTTAAAAATACCATATTTTTTGTAACATGTAGGACAGTGATATTTTATAGCACCATTTGCTAGATCCTATAGGTCATGTTTATACAATAGAGAATGATGCTGTAATAATATCGGAGACATATAATTCAGTGCAAAACTTTTACTTACATAGCACTTTCAACATTTTGAAACTTTCAAAATATATATTATTTTATCTTTCAGTTAAATAACTTTTATTAAATATCTAATATATTGCTTGAGCTGGCCTCATTGTACGGTACTCTCTTACCTTAATCCTCACAAGAACCTGTGTAATAAGAACTATGATTATCTCCAGGTAACAGATGAGGAAATTGAGGCCTTGAGAGAGAAAAAAACTTGTCCAATAGATTCCACTAGTATGAGGCAGAGGAAGCATTTGAATATATACCTGTCTGACTCTGAAACCTATGCTCTTACACTTCAAGTTATTGTCTTGTTGAGTAAAAGAGTGTTATTTATTTTCTCCTGGTGTCGCTTGCACTAATTATCTTAATCTCTCCATATATTAAATATGAATGCCATTAATGCTGCTAAACAGGAGAGATATTTTTTGGAAAGGCATATATTAATTATTATATTTGAAAAGGTGGAGAAACTAGTCTAAGGCATTAGAAGTTTTCAATGGCAATCTCACAAAATTTGAATATAGTTATTGAAAAATTATTTTGCTCACCAATCCAAGTAAGCATCTTTTGAAATTCCATCTCCTTCTATCTATTTGTTTTGTTCCATCTATTTTTCAATGTTAAATTCTTCATCTGAAATTCTTTACACCAATGAAATGATTTTTTGTATCTCATTCAAGACTTCTGCTTCATGACAGTTGCTCAGAGAGGGTAAGTTTCACTCATTTACTTCTCAACATAAAGGAAGTGCAATGATGTAGAAAATATAATCTGTTGAAGAAATATTGGCTGCTAGAGATTCCCATACATGAGGCTTAAAATTTAGTGATCTCTAAATCCATTTCTGTTTCATCTTTCTCTTTTTGCTCTCTAAAATGAGTATTACTCCATATTTTGCAATAAGTATCACCAAGTGCAGATAACACCCAATTCAAAGCAAGCTCTCTTTGATGCTACTATTTTCACCCTAATGGCATTTTGGCTAGTGAGCTCTAATAGGTAAACTTGCTAGAAATAATGAACACAAAATAAAACTGAGAAAACTTTTAACTGCAAATGAAAAAATTTATTATTAAATAAACTTGGATAAAGAATAGCCTCTTAATGATATATTTATAATATTAGAGCTGGGAAAATTTGTCTTAGTAGAACAATGAGCAAAAACAAGCAATCAGAGAGTCTAAACATTGAGAAATTTTGATATGGACAAAAATTGATGAATCAACATTTTTTCATAAAATTTACATGGCAAATAATTGATCCAATTAAAATATTTTCAGGAAAAGAAAATGACAATGGAAAAGGGAAATTACTTAACTACAGTATGTAAGTTGATCATAGGATTAAATTGGCTTAATTGATTTACTCTAAATAATAACCTTTCAAAAAAGTTTATCAATTTTATATAATGATAACATAGTTATTTTTATAAGTATAGAGTCAAGCATAAAAAGGTCAAAATTAGGACACAAAATATTCACCCACCCATCAAAATGGTGGTATAAAAGCAGCTGGGTCAAAATATGTTGTGCTCTTCCCAAATCTATAGTTTTCATTCCAAAAACTTCTGTTTATGAAATTAATTGGATAATGGCAATATCTGTCCTGCCTACCAACTCATAGGGTTTTTGTGGAGATCAAATGAGATAAAAAAAAAAAAAAAACACCCAAATAAGATGACAATAAAAGTGCTTGGTTAAATTTAAAGCACTATTTAGTGGTACTTAGTACTTTGACCTGCCTTTTAGATATTCTTCATTGAATGAATGACTGGTGCAAACTAAACTTACAGCATTTTCCCAAAAAGTTAACCTCTCTGTGTGACTTGTCCACCCTGTCAGTGATACCACAATTCTAACACTGCCTCAGGATTCAAGGGTTGAAAGTCCAGAGCTCCTTTTGACTCCTTCTCCACCATAATCATAGAAGCCAAATGGTCTAATCAACCAGACTTTAGGTGTTACAACCAAATTGGTGTCACACCTCAACTCCTACCCAGTTATAGTTTTATGTCATTTTATGTAATGGATATATTTCTGGAACTTTGCAGAAATTGATTTTTTTTTTACAAATGAAATTCTATCCTATGGGCAATAAAGTGATTTTAAGAAGCTTTATTTTGAAATTTTGAGTTGAGTGAAAAAGTGATTGTCATTCTAGATTTTTCTATATGCTATGTCAGTAAAAGATGACAAGCAAATATTGTTTTTCTTTTTCAAAGAAATTCTTGTAAAGGACATGCCAAATGTAGTTCATTGAAGATTTGCCTCTCTGGCAAAGCTAGCAATTCAATGACCCATTGAATTAGTGTCATTGTGGTTATGTGGTTTGGTTTTCTGCTTTACATTAAGCCCGAAAGCTTTAAATAAATGAGTGTGATTAATTGAAAGTTTTAAACAGTAGTAAAACAAGGGCAGAGAAGAATGAACAAAGAGTTATCCAGTACTTTATATTTGAGGCAGTACAGAGACATTTAAGATATAACTGTACAAAGCAAATTATAGTGACTATAACTTAGCTGTGTGATCAATTTTATTTTCAGTGGGACTCAGAATAAAATAATATAATCCAGTAGAACAAATTTTTTTTGCCCAGGGTAATTGTTGAGAGTATTTGAATTCATTACTTAGGAAAGAGACATCTTAAAATTTTTTTAATGATAAAACTTTTAAAAGTGATAATCATGGATGTTATTAAAATTGGTGCAATAGAGTCATCTCAAGCATTTGTTTTCTTATAATAGGAAGTTTTTCTTATTTGAAATTTTTCTTAGGATGATTTCCTCATCTCATACATTCCTTAAAAATTGCTAAGTATATCAATGAATCCAGGTTGATGATATTTTGATTAACTTAAATGATATGGTCACAGTTCAACCATACAGATTAATCACACATGTAAGATTTCCTATGCAACTACTGAAATTATCAGCTGATAAGTCCATATTTTAGGCATTTTTGTCTATCTTGTATAATAGAAACCACCAAATCAACATGTAGAAAATACTACAATATGTCATAGTACAATTCTTTAAATATTTAGCAAAATATAGACTGGGAATAAATAATAATATAATTCAAAATATATAAAGGCTAGCATCACAAGCTATCTGTGATTAGGTACAGCTTTTAAAATGAAATTGTACGGATTTCCATGTTTCTTTAGGGGAAAAAAAAGGCTAAAAGAAAAAGAATTAGAACAAAAATTTCATATTACTCATCCAAGGCTGCTCTGGACCAAGTAGTATCTGAATGGTACAAGTAACACCTTGATCCTTAATGCCTAAACCAGGTGTGGAAAGAAGCTAATTCACTAACTAATGACATTAATATATGAGCTGGTCTTAAGAGATATCATACGTTAGCATGTTGAACCACAATGCTATTTCCAAAATATAGAGTTCAAATGGATGGTGGTGATAATGAACTTTAGCTCAGTCCCAGCAAAATACATGTATTTTTCATAAAATGGTTGAAGGCTTTATGACTAAAATTTTGTTTTTATGTGTTTTTTAATTTAAAAGCAATCAATTCTCCTATGGTTAGTGACTGGGATAGATCAGTCCAGATTTCATAAAAATGTTCTTTGTGAAATAAAAGTTAAGTCTCTAAATGTATAATTAAATGTAACTTACCTTTTGAATTACTTTTGTGTAATTAATTTCACAAATGAGAAAGAAGGAAAAAAGTCTATTATTAGACCACATGTTCTGGTTTGAGGTCCAGAATATTTGAACTTTTTATCAATGACCTAATGCCATAATATTCTAATATTGTGTTTTCATTAATCTCTGACATATATCATGTCCCTTAAAATATTGATTAAACTATAATCTTCAAGATCTTGAGCTATCATTTTTCTGTTTGTAAACAAGCAACGTTTAAAGTCTAAATCCAACAAAACTAGGTGGGTGGAATGAAAAACATTTGCTTCCTTTCAGCTTTAAGTGATATCTTTTCTCCTACTTTCTCCCTCAAACCTCCTCTTCCTATGTTCCCTATGCCATGTAGTCCATAGTAGTGGTCCCAGACCTTTTTGGCACCAGGAATCATTTTCATGGAAGACAATTTTTTCTATGGACCAGGGAGGGGAAGAATGGTTTCGGGATGATTCAAGCACATTACGTTTATTGTGCACTTTATTTCTGTTATTATTATATTGTGATATATAATGAAATAATCATACCACTCACCATAGGTTGGGGACCCCCAGTCCACAGGACTAGCAAAGCCTAGTCCTGAAGTTACTGTCTGTCTGTCTGTCCCTTTGTTATGATCCTCATTCAGGCTCTTATTGCTCCTCAAGGGAACTATTAAACTTTTTGCTTGCTATTAATACCTTCATTCTTCTTTCCATTCCCCATTTTGTTCCATTTTATTGCCAGAGTTATCTATTTAAAGTTTGAATCTGACCCAATTATTCCCTCTTTAAAACTTTTCAGTGCTGCTCCCAGGTCAATAGTACCCTCTGCAGACTTGCCTCCCATTGCTCCACACTTCACAATGAATGCTCAAGTCACACCAAGTTATATGATTCCATACCACCTTTGGTGCACACACTCCTACCATACGATGTCATCGGTTAAAGAACAGGGAATGCAATCTTTTAATAACTTCTTTCATAATCTCTTGGAAATGGACACTGGCTCTGTAGTTTTCCTTAAGCCCCTCTAGAGAAATTTGTTAGCAGGAGAGGAGCGGGGTATGCATTATCGATGAGCACCTGCTGCGTGTCAGCCATTTCCTTTACGTGACCTTGCTTAAGACTGCCCAGCAACTGCATGACATAGGTATAATTTTTATTTTGTAAATAAAGAATATTAGAGCTCAGGGAGTTTAACTACATCAAAGGTAATACCTGTGGCTAAAAAGAGGAGGCTAGAATGGACTATTTGACTCCAAGGATCAATATCTTTGCACTGTCCCACACTCAGGTTCTAGACCTGCCAGTGGGCAGATCAGGTTAGAGTATCTTCCTGTAATTTAGTCACAATATAGGATAGATTGTG
The DNA here is from genome assembly GCF_041146395.1 of Eulemur rufifrons. Classification (NCBI taxonomy): domain Eukaryota; kingdom Metazoa; phylum Chordata; class Mammalia; order Primates; family Lemuridae; genus Eulemur; species Eulemur rufifrons. Next base: position 16,108,504 of record NC_090998.1, read on the forward strand.
GTCTTTAATAATTGACATGATGATCTCTCCTGACTCCCACAGACCACAGGGGGCCATCAGTCTCTGCCGTTGATACTTTGGTAACTTTATTAAAGGGTCCACTAATTCTCAGTAGAGCTCCTCTAGAACACTGGGCCAGATCCTCCTTGAATCTGTGTTCACAAGCCAAGCTATTCGAAGAATTTGGCTCCCAAATCACCTGTTAACCGCATAGCATGGGAAATGTCAGGAAACAGTACGAATCTTAGGATTCAGAGAAAACAATGTACAATGCCATAGAAAACTATATTTTAATACAATGTATGTATATTCAAAACTTTACACACAGTGTTTGGCTAAGAAATCTGGGGACAGTAGATTCAACTTATAATGTTTAAATTAGTTTAAAAAATTCCTTTGAGAATATACATTAATACTTTGACATGAAGCTGGTCAGGTGGCAAAAATAAGGTTAGAAGGACAGAGAAAAATCATCTGCCCATTCCTTTGGCAAATGTACTTGAAAGAGAAAAGACTTTCCCAAAGGCTACACATCTTTATGATAGAAAACTATCAGTTTGTACCAGAATAACATGAGTAAAGATCATAGCAAGTTGGCAGGGAAACCGCTTGTCACCAAAAAAAGTCCATGCGAACAAATACATTGTGTCCCAGTCTATTGAGGAGAATTCCAAACAAAGGTCGGTGATTGATTGGTTGTCACAATGGACAATACTTTCCCTGATTTTGCCTTATTTCTCCCCTTCCCCCATCTTTTTCCTTGTCTCTTGATTTTTAACACTCTCCTCCAGTCCCTTGTACCTAAAAAATACAAAGTTTGTAAGGAATATATTTGTTCAAACACTCACACATAATTTAGAAATTTTAAACATCTTTGGGTAATAGTACTGTAATATGTATGTTAACATTGAAACAGCTTAAGGTCTCCCAGACACTCCCTGTGTTTCATGTTAAATAATATGTTAAAAGAATCAGCCAGAAACTGTTTATTCAGTTAGATTTTTGTGTAGATGTGGGTTAAAGTTGAAACTTTTCTCAACTCTAGCTTCTGTACTTTTCTAGAATTTGACCTTCCTAAAAGCAGACAACTGTTAATTTAATGCTAAAGGCAAAAACAAAAGCGACATGGTAGATTCTACATTTTATTCTAGTTTACCACCATTTCGTGTAACTGGAAATGATGTAAACTGTTGCTGTCTGAAAGAGAAATATATTTACTCTATCTGCCTACTTGCACTGGGTGAGTAAGAATTTATATTGGGAGAAAAAGGACAATGTCTATTTCTTACACTTGCTACCTCAGTGGAAGGAAGCAGGCAGGTGAAATCATCTACCAGGTGAGCTGACAAACATATTGTCTTTATTCTAGGCACATGACATTACAAAAATTTTACCAAGTTCAATATGGTCACATTTCCTGTTTATATACAAACCACTGGCAATGTTTTTTTCTTCTTACATGACTTGGGATTCTGTTTCTTTGATAGGAATTAATAATCACAAAAATTGTCAGGCAGTTACAATTGTTTCAAGTATTCATGAGGACAAGGACATGTAGAAGGGAAGAACTTCTAAAGTTGATATTTCATAATACTAAATTAAATGATACAAATGTATATAGGATATGTAAACATCCACATTAGTAGAATATTTCCATATATTTTAGATAGATATTGAGTTCTTTATTGACATGTATGCAGAGAGGACTAAGACAAGTTTCCTGTAACTAGTGAACTATGTTGATATTGGGCTTTTCCTATAAATAGTTATATTGCAGAAGGGAGGTGGGAATGGGGATGGAAGATAGTCAATCGTAAACCTAATTTATACAAGAAGGCCATTAATGCAGCATATATTCTTTCATAGTATGTTATATTAACATTAAGATAAATACATAACAAATGAAATATTGATAGATTTAAACAATTTAAGTCCAACTCAGTATTAAAATAGGTTACATTTAATGAAATAATACTTTATGAACCACTCACACAGATTTTCCGCATCCAAGTAAGTCCTCCAGACAATATCAGCTCTTCTTACGGAACAAATTGGTTTTAAAATCTTTCTTTTAAACTTTACAGAAAAAATGAAGCCAACAGAACAATGCTATAAATTATTAGATAACTATGAATATATATAGATATTTCATTACAGGTAGAGGCAGTTTGTGGGGACTTTAAACACAGAGATATTAGAAGTCTAGGACAGGATTTTTGTATTTAGAGAAGTGTTTGTTTTATGTGTTTTTTTTTTTTTTTTTTTATGATGGGAATAGGAGGAAAGTACTCAATAGACTAGGACCTCTAATATGAAATTTACCAGCAGTGTAAATAACTATTCCCAGAACAACTTTAGATCCAGAATTTAATGTCATATCATAAGAGCTTTTCCTTTACTTTTGTAGGCATGTTATTATTTCCCCACATGTTGAACTTTCATATAGTCAGTTTCTTTCAGGAAGAATAATGCTATATTGTGTTATTTATATGTCAGAGGGAGATGGATACATTTAAGTGATATTATGGAATAGATATATAATCACTATTGTCACACATTTTAGTGCTCTGTTAAAAGAAGATCCATTTTATTATTTATAATATAGACGAGTGCATTCTTTATTTCAAAAGTATAACATTGTGTGTGACCACTTATTATTATTCTGGTTATCTAAATTAGTTTAAAAATTTAGCATCATATATACAGGTATTTAAATATTTGACTTTTTTCTTTGCCGAGCATATATGTAATCTTTTTGAAAAAGCTGAATTTAGATTAATTTTTCATCACGCTCTCGCTATCACTGTGTTTAGTTTTATTAGCAGATTACAAAAACGAAGTCTTGAATGGGCTTGTGTTAAGTACCTTTTTTTGGTTAAATATATTTTTTAAAAGGATGAACTATGGAGATAAAATAAATATACAATATTGTAAAATCATATGTTCTTTTTAACTTGAAATATAGATTTAATCCTGGTTGGTGGAAATGGTATCTGAAATGTTTACCTCAATATTTTAGCATATGAAACTCTTCTCCTTTTCTGTTATTATAAATTCTGGATTGTGGTTGTCACCAATTTTGTGAAAGAAAAACAAAAATTGCATTAATTAATGGTTCTTTATTAAGTTGCACTATAAAGTATTACTGTAGTTTGCAAACATCCACTAATATTAAAAGCTTTAATTTTAAAGGGCCACCAAAGATAAGAATTCTCAAATTTGGGGACATCCTATGACTTAAGCCTAAGGAGGCAGTTTCTTATCTATTCTCATTCTTGTACTTGAGAGAAAAAAATCAATCATTAATATGTGAACTATTCCTCTGGCTTTATTTTATTTTTAACTTATTTCTAGGATCCCTGTTTTTCTCTGGGATTACACTCTATATACTGTTTTTAATGCTAGAATATAAAATATTAAAATCCAAATCTCTGTAGTTGGACCAAAGTAGAGGGATGATTCTAATACCTAGCTATTCAGGAAACACACACACACACACACACACACACACACAAACAAACACATACACGCACACGCACAGACAATTCATATTTTGCTTTAAAAAACCTACTGAATTTTTGCACTTGTTTGTTTTTCATATTTTGGTCTTGAATAATTCAAAGTATTTTGCTTTTTTTGTTATATTGGTTGGTAGAAATGATTATTCATGCCACAACTGATTTTGAGCATCCTTAAATAAGTTCTATTAAGTACAACAATGGATTTAAAAGCAGAAGTGTTTTTTTTTCCCCCTAAAGGGATTTAAAATCCAGCTATAGAGAAGAGTACTACATATAGAAACCAAGAAGGAACATTTTGGGGGATGGTATCCAAACACAGCTTCTTCTAAAGGAAACATCCTTGTTCCAGGCCTTGATGGAGGGTCACGTCCTCCCAGGCTGCCATCATCTGAATCATGGATGGTTAGAATGGAGAGAATTCTTGATCTTAGAGAAGCCAAATCACACATTTCCCAGAAGCCCATTAGCTAGAATAAAGGATGAGTAAAACCTAACATATACATTTTTGAGTATTTAGGTTCATAAATGCCTCAAGAATCAACTCAGCTTACCAGAGTTGCTATACCAAACAGTTCATGAAAACTTGGTTCAGACTAAGGAACCTCTGTGGGACAACATCCAAAGTAAAGTTTTAAAGTGTTAATAGCACAGAGTGAAAATAAACCCAGAGATGTGGTTGATATTAGGTGAAAAAGAAACACTGGTGAGGAGTATGACTGTGTCCAGCGCTATAGAGCATCAGGGAAAAGGTTAATGATTTCTTGCTTCTAAAGTAACTAGAGCTAACTAAAACTCAGGAACACCCTTCTGCTTCAGCCTCTGTGAGAACTTTTCAATGTCGTTTTGTGATTCTGGATTTTCATGAGTTCCAGCTTTATGCTTAGACAATTCTCTTTGGCTTAAGCTTGCTTGAGGTCGTCTCTGCTCCATGCAGTCAAATTATCCTTGCCTAAAACAAAGAATGATCCAAGACCAAATAACACAGGAAATAAGCGTTTAGGAGCTTTTTGAATACATTAAAAAATCTGAATTTGAGGAATTAGAAATTATGTACAAGTTTTTTGTGTGTGTGAATGTGGAAAGGTGGCTCGAGTAATTATTTTTTAAACTCATTTCTTAAGTCAGCGGTTAATAAACTTTTTCTGTAAAAGGCCAGAGAGTAAATATTTTCATCTTGGTAGGCAATACAGTCTTTGTCACAACTACTCAACTCTGTTGTTGCAGTGTAAACAGCCATAGCCAATACTCAGATGAGTGTGTGGATGTTTTTCCAATAAAATTTCTATATAGACAACGAAATTTGAATTTCATATAATTTTCATCTATCCCCCCAAGAAAAATATATATATATGTACATACATATTTTGTATTTTTCAATCATTAAAAATGTATAAACAGGCTGGGCTCGGTGGCTCACGCCTATAATCCTAGCACTTTGGGAGGCCTAGGCGAGAGGATTGCTTGAGGCCAAGAGTTCGAGATCAGCCTAAGTAGAGTGAGATCCCGTCTCTACAAAATATAGAAACATTAGCTATGCATGGTGGTGTGTGCCTGTAGTCCAGCTAATGAGGAGGCTGAGGCAGGGGGATTGCTTGAGCCCAGGAGTTTGAGGTTGCTGTGAGCTATGATGATGCCACTGCACTCTAGCATGGGCACAGAGTCAGATTCTGTCTCAAAAGAAAAAAAAAAAGAAAGCATTAATATAAACCATTGAGTCCAAACAAAAACAAGTGGTAGGTTTAATTTAATTCATGCAATATAGTTTGCTTGGCTTAAAAGCATGAGTCTGGGATTCAAGATTTCTCTGCTCAGCCCTTACTTCACAACTACGTGACATGATGCTGAGCAGTTGACATTGTTCCTGGTCTTGGTTTCCTCCTTTACCTTGAGATGACTGCACTCAATGAGCTTAGAGACCTATATACCTCTGAACTCTAAATATATTTTATATTCTAATTAAATTTTTATAAGGGTTTATTTATTTGATGCTTTAAAACTTCTTTCCTGGGCAGGTGTGGTGGCCCATGCCTGTAATCCAAGCCTGGGAGGCTGAGGTGGGAGGATCGCTTGAGGTCAGGAGTTAGAGACCAGTCTGAGCAAGCGTGAGACCCAGGAGTCCAGAAAAATAGAAAAAATTAGTTGGATGTGGTGGCATATGCCTATAGTCCCAGCTAGTCAGGAGGTTGAGGCAGGAGGATCACTTGAGCCAGGAGTCTGAGGTTGCAGTGATCTATGATGATGCCACTGCACTCTACCCAAGGCGATGGAGTGAGACTCTGTCTCAAAAAAACAAAAACAAAAACAAATAAAACAACAACAACAAAAAAACCCAAAAAGTCTTTCCCCCCTATTATGTGTTAATTTATAGGAAAAATTCTACTCTTTTGTCATTATTAAATAAATGAAAAATATATTATTTAAATATAAATAAAAATATGCCCAGCCAAGATATTTTTAAAGCATAAAATTCGTTTATATCCATATTATAAAGCAGGTCCTGGCTTCTGCCTTCATTATCTCTAGGTTAAGTAGTGATCTTCTGACAGTACTTTCTTCAGCTTCTATTTATTATTTGTAGTCTGCATGTAAGTGTGCTGACCAACAGATTTGGGGGTTGGGTAGAGAGGTTATAGCTTCATAACTCCCATGTGTATTTAGGTGCCCATAGTGGATACCAAAGAAAAAGAAAGTAATTAAGATTTAAAGACTTCCCTTAGTTTTTTGGGGGGAAGGGAGGGGGAAGTTTTCCATTATTGTAAGAGCAAACTGAGTGCCAAAGATAGAAAGATATTTAATATTCTTAAAACTGTCAGTGTGGTTTTTCCTCCGTGTCCTTCCAAGTTACTATAGTTTATCCTTTATGAAACATGTGCTGAGAGTTTAACCTTAATGGCTGCTTAACACATGATTTCTTTTCAAAACTAGACCCCTACAATCACAAGTTCATTTTACGCATTGTTTGAAATCTCAATTTCTTTTCCTCAGTATATTTTTATTTTCATCCTAGTTACAAAATATTCTATGCTTCTTTAATTTCACTCCAAACTATAAACATTTCTTAGTATCACTTTATGTTTTATTTAAAAAGCAACCTAGAAAACAGAAATCATTATACTAACATTCAAAATGTAAGTGTGTTCTCTCACTTTAGAGATTCAAGAAACTAGGTGGAATTTGTTTGTAGGCTTCCAAAGTTGGCACTTTGGTCAGGATTGGCTTGACCTAGGAAAATTATGACATAGATGAAGTTAAACCTAGGTATTCTGTTAATTACCTAATAATTTTTTCTGGATCTAGGTTTCCCCACTGGGGTACTCATTCACCTCCCTTCTTGACTCAAGCCCCAGAGCTTTCCTATCTTCCTTTTTCTCTCTGATTCCACTTCTCACACCCTGTTCTGCTCTACATTAATTTAAAAACCCACTGACTATACGTATCATGTATTTTAATAGGGACTTTTCTAGAACCCATGGGCTATATCCAAAGGTAGGGGAGATGATATCTGAAGTAGGTGGCTTTAAGCCCAAGCCCTCTGTCTACACACAGGAATAGCTCTGCTGGGTCTACATTACAATATATATTTTTTTACCATAATCCAAAAATCAACTTCATTCATTCATGAAAATTATATGGAGATCCTTTGTAAAACACACTTGAGAGTCCTCAATATTAGTGTGAACATGAAAAAGATGGGATTCTCTAAGCATCAAATCTCTTTTGTACCTAAGATGTGCTGAACACCGTATATGGTATTTGCTTCCAAGGGGCTGGCTTTTTGGTAGGAAATGAAGACTTGCAAGTAAATAATTGCAATAAAATATTTTAAATGCTGTAATTGAGGTACTAGGTACAAAGATGACACAAAGAAGTCATTAACTCTATTGATCGGGGCAGACAAGACTTCCCAGGAGACCACTGAGCTATATTTTGAAAAATGAACTTTACAGAAGGAGAAAGCAATGGGGAGTTTTGTACTAAGACGTGGTGGCGTGAAACACACTTGCCTTGAGTTTTGAATAAGGAGCTGGTCTTGCAAAGAATGGAAGTCAACAGAAAATCCATTCTGGCAGTGTGGCAGTAGCCACCTCCATTATTCAGGGGACAGTGGCAGTGAATCAAGCTGCAACATGCAGCCAGTAGTGGGCAGTGATGTCCTTATTGCAGTAATTAAATGGTATGATCACAGCTATTGCTCTGTCTCTCTAGCTTCACTTTTTCCTGACATTTTCAGAGCCTCCTTATGGTCTTCCAGATCATTCTCTTAGTTACTCAATTTCTTTTCAATAATGTGTTTTCATTTCTGCTTAAATTAGCAGCAGTTGGTTTCTGTTGTATCTAGATACCCTGGCTCAGGCAGCAGTAAAGAACTGGGGTCCTGTTTTTTGTGGTTGTTTTTTCAGAGATGGAGCAGTTCAAAGTGATATACATTTGTGTATGGCACTAAAAGACAGTGGATACAGAGTCACTGGGATCGAGGAGGTCTGTGGGACTAGGGTGATGAGTAAATTACACAAGTGAACTTTGGAGACACCCATGGTCTTTACTGTATCTGTGATAAGAGATTCAGCATCCTTAATGAATTTGGGCATATGACCAGGGGGGTAATGAATGACAGATAAAGGAGATGTTGAGAGTATGCCAGGTGTCATGAACCTACAAAATAATTGCAAGTGAGTGATGTTATGGTGTGTAAAAAGAATAAATGGAAACTAAGATGAATGTCTACTCTCCTCTTTGCCATCATGGTGTTTCAGACATTTGAGAGAGCAATAGAAAAGTATGTGACTATTCTACGAAGAAGTAGAAAACTCAGAATAGTTTATTTATAAGGAAATCAGATTCTAGAAGGCACAGAGGAAAGAGCTGAGAAGGCAGCAGTGGGAGAATTAGTCTGTGGAAAGATGTATAGAAGTACATCAGAATACAATACAAAAGGAGATAGATTATAGAAAGATTTTATTTGGTGAGTATTTTTGGATATCAATGATGAACAGCATAACAGGATAGAATTTTGGATATAATTGCGGTAGATAGATGTTTCTATCTTGGAGCTAGGAGCCTGTGGTTGGTAAAGAGAGGCAGTTAGAACCTCTTACTATCAGCAGCGCTGTTGCAAGTGTTGGGCATCTCAGGACAAAATTGGTCAATATTTATTTTGATTTTTCTAATTATATTAGCTCTAGGCCAGTTTCTCAGTCTTGACACTGTTGACATTTTGGACCTGATAATTTTTTTTTGTTTTGGGAGGATTGTCTTTTGCATCATAGGATGAACAACAGCACACCTGCTCTTTGCCCAGTAGGTGCCAATAACACTCTCCTCCTAGATGTGACCACCAAAAATGTCTTCAGACATTGTCAAACCAGGTGAAAAACCAGTAGGCTAAGCTTTTCCACAGTTTTGGGGGGAAGGATGAAGTGAAATTTAGTCTGAAATATCAACAACAGCTTTTATTTAAACTTCTCGGCATAGGGGTAGGAATGGTGCATTAGAATACAAAGGTGATATGTGGAAGTCTAATTCAAAAAATTCTAACAATTTCCTGTTGCCTATAAAATGAAATTTCAGGTTTAGCATATTGGTGAAGTTTTTCCAGTAACTTCTACTCTTCAGCTCCACTTCCATATTTATTGCTGTTAACTACCCATTCATAACATTTCTCCAAATAATCTTTATAATTTCTCACTTTACTTTTGCTCATACTATTGGCTGCATATTTCTCTATCATCAGTTTCCAAAGAAATCTAGCTGTCAAGGCACATTCCAAATGATATCTCTGCCATGAAGTCCTCTCTAATTCCATTGGTAGAATTTATTCTCTTCCTCATCTGCACTGAGGTAATACATTGTAACATTATATTATTTAGCATATTCTTCCTTCTTATTGATGATATATATATGTTTTCCTGAAATACAATATCTGCCTGTAAAGTATAGGTTGATTTCTTTAATTTTAGAAAATTTTCTTGTATTATATCATTTAAAACTTTTTCTGAACCATTTGTTGGGTTTTTTACTCAAGGAAACCAGTAATGTTTAGGTTGGATCATATTTGTACTCTCTATTATTATCTTGCTAATTGTTTTAATCATTTGATTTTTTTCTTTATGCATTTACTGTGATTATATCGAGTGTTTGGTCTTAGGTCCTACTTTGGATTTTGGCTTTGTCTATTCTGTTTCCACTTTATTAAAAATTGTACTTATTTCATTTTAATAGTACTAGTTTTATTTGTATATAAAAAAGTAAAAAAGAAATACCCAAATGAATTATTTTTATCCCCAGCCAAAAACTAAAAATGTTAAACAGCTTTTTTTCTATTTTTTTATATATACTTATAAAATAGTGTTCATTGATTTGTGTTCATAGCTCTATAATTACTCTCATATTCAATTTTTTATTAATTTAATCTTTGTGGATTAAAAAAATCTAATTTGTGTTCTGATCAAGTAATGACGTAGAAGGAAGCACTCAGGGAGAATTTTCTTCATTATTTTTAGTTATATTTTCCCCATTATTTCCTATCCTTTCTCTTGTCCCTCTTCCTCTCCTTCCTTTTCTTGCTTTTCTCCTTTTCTCTTTTTTTTTCTCCTTTTGGCTGTTATAATTTGCATATTTGACAACATTTTTTTTTAACTGTTGTTTAACATGATCAGCTCTAAATCCCTATTTGACTTCTTTTTCACTGCATACAAGACCTCATGATCTTGGTATGACTTAACTTTGCACACTCAATCTGTTCTGCTAAAACCTAGGGGCGTGGCAGAATGCTTGGTCATTACTGAAACCTTGTACTGTTTGTTTGGAGAACTCTACTGCTCTCTCTCATTTGAGATTTCTTTACTCTTCTGAGATATATCCATGTCACTTAGTTCTTAGTTGGGAATGTATCTTATCCCTTTGGGAGGGTGGAGAGAGAAACATCACCTGGTACCTCTTTACCCATTCTCTTGCTCTCTCAAAACATCTTGACATGTATGTTCTCTTTTTTCATTCTATAATTAGGCTTTTTCTGATTATGCCTATATGAGCAGCTTGGCTACCCCAAAATCATAAGTTCCAGCTCTTACTGCTACTAAGTCCTAGAGCTGATTGACCGTTGCTTATACTGTCCAGAATTTTTCTCATTTCTTTTACTTCTCAGCTTCTCAATATATTTTTCCCTAAAATGAAGTATTAATAAGACTTCCCAGGATCTTGTCTTCTTGCCTTTTTCCTTGTAACTTGCCTCTGTGTTGGGTTGGAGTAGAAGAGGAGAAAGGGTAAATTTAGAATTATGTCCAACCATAAAACATCTTTTGTATGTTTTACTGGATACTACTTTTTAAACAGCTTTACTGAAGTATAATTGACATTTAATAATGGCATATATTTAAATAATACCATTTGATCAGTTTGACAAACGTGTACACTCATGAAACCATCACCATAATGAAGATGACTGCATATCTGTCACTGCCCAGAATTTCTCGTGCCCTTTTCTAATACCTTCCTCCTACCCCTGCATGGTATCCTCCTCTTTCTCCCATTCCCAGGTAACTACTATAGAGTAGTTTTAATTTACTAGATTTTTATAAATGAAACCACATAGAATGTACTATTTAGTATTTGGCTTCTTTAACTCAGTGTGATTATTTTGAGATTCACTGATGTTTTAGTAGGTATTAATAGTTTATTCCTTCATATTGCTGAGTAGTATTCCACTGCTTGGATATACCAGAAATTGCTTATTTATTCATGTTTGATTTGGGTCTTTTTAAAATATCTTGTATTTATCCACATAACTTTTTACACATATGAAAGATGAATTTTTCTCCTCTCTATGGATTTTGTTTTACTGCTTTTTAAAGTATCTTCATAATTTTTTTGTTGATTGACAAACTGTGAATTTTACCTCACTGGGTGCTGGGTACTGTTGTATTCCTATAATTATTCTTGAGCTTTGTTCTGGGACACAGTTACATTATTTTTGAGACATTGTATCCTTTCAGGTCTTGCTTACTAGCTTTGTTAGGTGGGACTGGAACAGTGCTTGGTAGATAGCCAATTATCCCCCCCTACTGAGGCAAGATCCTCTGTGTACTCTACCTTATGCCTCATGAATTATGTCATCTTTCAATCTGACTAGTGGGAACAGACCCACTATTTCTGGCTTTGTATTAGGTGGTTTTTTTCCCAGCCATAGGTAGTTTCCTCACATGCATGGGTTGATAAGTACTCAGCTTAGTACTCAATGGGGACCTCTGGAAGTCATCAGAGTTAATCAAAGTGCCATCACAAACCATGCAAGCAAGAAAATGGTGGAGTGAAATATTTAAGTGTTGAAAGAGAAAATACTCACAAACTTAAAATTTTGTTTCTAGTGAAATTGACATCCAATAGTAAAGGATAAATAAAAACTTTCTCAGAAAAACAAAAACTGAAGGAATTTGTCATCAGTAGACCTACCTTGCAATAAATGTTGAAAGACGTTCTTTTGAGAGAAGGAAAATGATATATATATATATATATATATACACACACATATAAAAGAAACTTGGATCTATATAAAGAAATGAAGAGCATTAAAGAAGGAATAAAAAAGGTAGAATGAAATAATTTTTTATTCTTAATTTATGTTATAAATAAATGTGTTCAAAATAGTAATAGCAAAATTGTGTTGAGTAATTATAGCTTGCAAGTGAAATGAATGACAGTAATGTTATAAGGAACTAGAAAAAGAAATGGGAAGTACATGTAACCTGCAATACACATGAGTATATATAGTGTTATTGGAACATGTACCTATTAATAGATTAATTATAACCATATATGGAAAACCCTAAGGAGATCACTAAAAAGTATAAAAGAAGATATTCTAAGAGAGGAGAGAAAATAAAATCATACAAAATGCTCAACTAAAGCCAAAGAAGGCAGAAAAAGAGGAGATTATAAAAAAGAAATAAAAACTGAGTTCAATGAATATAAAAGAGTTACAAATATGACAGATGTTAATCCAACTATATCAATAATTGCTTCATATGTCAGAGGTCTAAAAATACCAATTCAAAGACAGAGACTGATAGAATGGATAAAAAACAAGACCTAACTATATGTTGTCTACAAGAAACATACTTTAAATATAACACATAGATAGATTAAAAATAAAGTGATGCAGAAAGATATGCCATGCTAACAGAAATCAAAGGAAATCTGGAGTAGCAAAATTAATTTCAGAAAAAAAATACTTAAGAACAATAAAAATTATCAGGAATTAAGAGGGACATTAGATAAAGGGGTCAATTCTTTAAGAACACATAATAATCCTTAATGTGTATGTACCTACCACAAAAGCATTAAAATACATGCAGCAGAAATAGAGATAATTGCAATGAGAAATAGACAAACCCACTATTATGGCTAAAGGCTTCCACATCTCTCTATCTGCAACTGATAGATCCAGCAGGCAGAAAATTAGTCAGGATATAATTGAACTGAAAAGCACCATCAATCAAGTGGATCTAATTGACATTTACAGAATATTTCATCTAATGGCAGCACAACACATGCACACATTTCTCAAGGTCACATGGAACATTCATCAAGATAGACCACATTTTTCAGCATAAAACACAAATCAACAAATTTAAAACACTAGAAATCATATGAAGTATGTTCTCAGAACCTAGTGGAATTAAACTAGAATTCAGTAACAGAAAGATAGCTAGAAAATCTTATTTGGAGATTACAAACATACTTCTAAATAACATGAGTCAAAACAAGAAATTTCAAAAAATCTTTAAAAAATATTTCAAACTAAATGAAAATGAAAATAAAACATATAAAAACCTGTGGAATGCCACAAAAGCAGTGCTGAGAGGGAAATTTATAGTACTGAATGCATGTGTTAGATAAGAAGAAAGAGCTAAAATCAAAAATCTAAGCTTTCTCTTTAGGAAAATAGAGAAAAAAGGGCAATAAAATAAGCAAATTGTTTAAAAGGTATAATAATATCAATGAAGTTGAAAACAGAAAACAACAGGAGAATCAGTGAAGCCAAAAGGTGGTTCTGTGACAAGATCAATAAAATGTATAAATCTCTAGCTAGACTGACAAAAAAACCCAAAGAGATGACAAATTACTAATATCAGAAATGAAAGAGGAACCATTATTACTAATCCCACAGACATTATGAGAATAATAAATGAATATTATAAATGACTCTATGGTCCACAATTTGATAACTTTGGTGACATGGGACCAGTCTTGGAAATGTGCAATCTATGAAACCTCACACAAAGTAAAACAGATAATCTGAAAAGGTGCATATCTGTTAAAGAAATGGAATCCATAATTAATAACCTTCCGAAATGGGAAGCACCAGATCCAGATGATTTCATGAGTAAATTCTAAAGAACATTTAAGAAAGAAATGATACAAATTTTTCACAGTATCTTACAGAAAGCAGGATGAACACTTCCTAACTCATTCTATAAGGTCAACTTTAACCTAATACCAAAACCATATAAATCACATTAAACGAAAATTACAGATTACATGAACATCAAATTCCTCAACCATATATTAGCCAAATGTAATCCATCAATCAAAAAGAAAATTATAAATAATGATCAATTGAAATTTTCTACAGGTATGCAAGACTGGCTCAATATTTGAAAATAAATCGAGGCAATCAATTACATCAACAGATCAAAGAAGAAAACTCATATGATCATATCAACAGATACAGAAAAAGCATTTGACAAAATTCAGCATCCTTTTATGATACAAGCTCTCAGCAAACTAGGAATAGTGGCAAAATTTTTCAACAGGATAAAGAATATTTACATAATGCTTACAGCTAATATCATACTTAATTGATGAGACGCTAGATGCTTTTCCACAAAGATTGACAATAATCCAAGGATGTCTCTTTTCACCCCTACTTTCATCATACTGAAAGTCTAAGCTATTCATAATACAGGAAAAGAAGAGAAAAGTACACAGATTAGGAATGAAGAAATAAAACTGTAAATGACATGATTATTTATGTAGAAAATCCTTCCACTTGACAAAAGAAAAAAAAAAACTAACAAGTTCCTAGGACTAATAAATGAATATAGCAAAACAAGATTTTTGGTTGCAAGGTTAATACAAAACCAAGATTTTTAGATTCAGGGTTAATGCACAAAAGTCAGTTGCTTTCCTATATATAAGCAGTGAAAAATCGCAATTTGTAATTAAAAACATATGCCATTTCATTAGCACCAAAAAATATTCAGGTATAAATCTAAAAAAAATATGCGTAAGATCTATGTAAACATAACTCTAAACTCTGACTAAAAAATAAAAAAGAGCTAAATAAACGAAGATGTATTTCATGTTTATAGATATGAAGACTCAACATTGTTAAGATGTCAGCTCTTTCCAACCTGAGCTATAGATTCAAGCAGTCCTAATCAAAATCAGCCATTTATTTTTGGATATTCACAAACTGATTCTAAAATTCATGTACAAAGGCAATAGACCCTTAATAGCCAACGCAAAGTAGAAAATGATCAAAGTAGGAGAACTGACATTACTGGACTTCAAGATTTACTACACAGTTATAATAATCAAGACAGTGTGATATCAGTGAAAGAAAAGACAAATAAGTCAATGGAGCAGAATAATCAGCCCCCAAATAGACACACACACACACACACACACACACATGCAGTCAATTCATCTTTGACAAAGGAGTAAAGGCAATTCAGTGGAGAAGGGATAGCCTTTTTAACAAATGGTGCTGGCACAATTGGACATCTACATCCCCCTCCCCCCAAAAAAATGTAGACACTGACTTTATACCTTTCAGAAAAATTAATCCCTAATAGATCATAGACTTAAATGTAAAACGCAAAACTATAAAACTTTTAGAAGATAACTTACAAGAAAATCTAGGTGGCCTTGGGTTTGTGTTTTTTTACGATGCATTATTTTATTAAAGACAATTTTTTTAAGAGCAGTTCTGGGTTCACAGCAAAATCGAGAGGAAGGTACAGAGATATCCCATATACACCTTGCTCCCACAAATACATAGCTCCCCCATTATAAACATTCTCCACCAAAGTGGTACATTTGTTACATTGATGAACCTACATTGACACAGCATTATAACCCAAAGTCTATAGTTTGCATTGGGGTTTGGTCTTGATGTTGGACATTCTATGGCTTGGGAGAAATGTGGATACAAATGACATACATGTATCCACCAATACAATATAATAGAGAAAATTTTGACTGTCCTAGAAATCCTCTGTACTTCACCTATTCATCCCTCCCTCCCCCTAACCCCTAGGCAATAACAGATTTTTTATCGTCTCCCTAATTTCACCTTTTCCAAATGTCATATAGTTAGAATCATAGAGTATGTAGCCTTTTCAGACTGGCCTGTTTGTTAGTAAAATGCATTTAAATTTCTTCCACATCTTTTTTTAGCTTCATAGTTCATTTCTTTTTGAGCACGAAATAATACTCCATCGCCTGGATGTACCAAAGTTTAATCTCTCCATTCACTTACTGAAGGAAGAATGGGTTGAATAAGTGGAGTACAAGGAAATTTTAGGGCAGTGAACCTACCCTTTATGATACTTTAACAGTGAATACATGACATTATACATTGGTCAAAACTCATAGAACTGCATAACACAAAGAGTAAACCCTAATGTAAACTATGGGCTTTGGTAATAATAGTATTGATGTTGGTTCATAATTGTAACAAATGCACCACATTAAAGCAAGATGTTAACAATAGGGGAAACTGAGGAAGGGAGAGAGGCAGGGATCTACGGGAATGCTCTCTACTATCTGCTGAATTTACTGGAAAGCTAAAACTGCTCTAAAAAATTAAGTCTATTAAGAAAATCAAGTCTATTAAAAAAAAATCAAGGTGTTGGCAGGCTGTATTTCTTTCTGGAGGCTCTAAGAAAAATCCTCAGTGTTTTCAGTTTTTAGAGGCCATCCACATGTCTTGGCTTTTGGCCCTCTTCCTGCATCTTCAAAGCCAGCAACATAGCATCTCTCTCATCATCTTTCATCATCACATCCCTTTCTCTGGCAAGAGCTGGAGGAAGGTTCCCCATGTTTAAGGACTCACATGATTAAATTGTGCCTTCCTGGATAATCCAAGGTAATCTCTCTGTTTTAAGATATTTAACCTTAATCACATTTGCAAAGTCCCATTTGCCATGTAAAGTAACATATTTATATGTTCTGAGGATTAGGAACTGGGCATCTTTGGGGGAGCCATTATTCTGCCTACCACAACCAAGGATATAGTCAAAGAAAGAAAGATAGATTCCAGAAATATTAGAAGAAAAAATACAGAAAACTTTGTGTTTTGGAGTGTATATCAAGCATTGGTGTCTTCTTTGGTGGTGACATTGAAGAGAATTTATTGATATCATGATTCCTGGCTACATACTTTGTGGATTATATAGCATAGATATTTTTGATCTAACATAAAAGTGGAAATTTTGAAAAAGTTTTCTAAAATATGAAAGAAAAAGATTTTTTTCTCCTAGTGCAACATTTTATAATCCCCTCACAGTTTTAGTTTCTTCCTACCACCATGTTCATCAAGGCTGTGACTTGATTAGCAGTGGATAGTAATTGACACCTTTGCCACTCATTAGAAATGGTTAATAGCTTCCCCTAGTGATTCAGAAACATTAATGATATGGTCCTTGTCTTTGTCTTCACTTTCATCTCTAGCCATTTTTTTTCTAACATGGATCTAATTTTTAAACACACTGAATTTCTTTCATTTCTTTCATTGAGGCATAGCCCCCTCCTGCCTCAAAGTTTTGCACATACATTTCTGTCCAGAGAGTTCTTCTTACCCTTGATTGGCAAATCAGAAGTTACTGGGTTAGGTAGCCTGCTTGTGCTGTGACAGCAATCCATGTATTTTCTATTATAGTGCATATTATCATAAAGAGTAATTGCCTATTTAATTGATTCCACCAGTAGACTCAAAACTTTGTGAGGGCAGAGACCATACCTGGCCTGCTCACCATTTTATTCCAGGTGACTAGCATGGAATAGCATCCAGCACATAGTGGATGCTGTAGAAACATTAAATCAGAATACTAGGGGGTGATGTCTTGGGCATGGTATTTCTGAAAACTCCCGGGTAATTCCAATGTACAGTTGGGGTGAAGAAACACTGATATATATTTTCCTCCCTCATCTTACTAACCTTAACTTCTCTTTCCCACTCCAATATCAACCACTCACTAAGCCAGGGAATGATAGTTTCTCTGACGGAAACTGGACTCAAAAGAATAATTGAGAAAGAGGATAAAGGTAAAAAAAAAATGGGCTTTGAGGAAACTTGTTAAATTCAGTTTTAGAACTGCTGTATGTTTAATAGATATATGTGATATGTAACCTGAAGTTCAGAGTAGAGATAAGTCACACCTGCTGGTACCTAAACAGGAGAGAAGCTGGAAGAATTTGAAGAATGTTACTATAGAATGAAAGAGTTTGAAGATAGAGTCACTGGAAGGGATTCATGGTAGAGGATGTTCTTGAAGGTGTGAAATAGGATAAGAGAGCTCTCAATTTCCTGAGATTGGAGGTGAAGAGGGAAATTAGTGGAAAGAAGAAGTTGACAAGGATAATTTGGTAATCTCCCTTGCTTGTTTGGAAATAAGAATCAAGATGTTCCATTGAATTAAAATGTATTTGCAGTTTTAGTGCTACACCTGTTTATTGGATAAATGGATGCTAAACATAACCCCTAACCTTTTGATAAAATGTATACAGTTCAAATAAAAAGAAATTAAAGGAAGACAGATGAACCTGAGTTCAATGAAAGAAAAAATATTTTTGCAGAAATTTATTTCAGGTGTTCTTTGACATCTTGTACTACGCAGAAGTTCAGTGCATCTGAATTTGCTTTTAATTTTAAAGAACACATCAGGCTGTTCTCAATCATCCTCCCCTCCCTGAGGTTGTTCTCCATCTGCAAAGTTAATGCCAGAAGTCTTCATGCTTTGATATCAAAATACCTAGCTGATAGTATCTACATTAGTTAAATTTGGACTATTAAAGTATCTTGGGAATATAAACTAAAATTGGTCCAAAAATCTACATATATCAATTGCAGTGAAAACTATTTCAAAAAACAGTGCTATATGTTAGAGGATTTTTTAATATTGAAATTACACAAATTGCTTTTATGATATTTGTGCCAAATGGACTCAAAAAAGAAGACATGGAATCAACAAAGGGTAAACAAGGAATTCTGTAATGATAAAATAGGTAAATCTATTGTAAATTATTTGCAGTAGAGGCACAGAGCACTGATATAATACTACATAATACTTTAACATTTTGGATTATCAAAAATAAGTTTAATTTAGATTTGGGCTATATTTTTATACTGATAGTTGAATAAAGAGATGTTTGATATTTGGGCAATTCCTTTACATAAAATAATAATAAAATAATGGGAAAACTTGATTTAGAAGGAGGTTATTTACATTATTTATCTATATATCCATCTGTGTATTTATGGACCAATTTGCATTATTTACCTATGTATCCACCTGTGTATCTGTGTATCTATGTATGTATCTATCTATTATCACCCTTTTATTGAATAGCTATCTGCAGTGCACTTGGTACTGAGAATTTTCTGTTCTTCCTGAAAGACCTACCTCTTCAAACCTCTCCTAGAACTAGACATGTGTTTAAGCATTTGGTTTTCAAAGGTCTTCTCTGTAAATAAAGTCAAGTAAATCTAAGTAAATGAAAGGAGTTCTTAAATCAACAGATCTGGAATTAGTAGGTGCTAATGGTCAACAGTGATTGTCTAACACATGAATAAAACATGAAAGGTTTGATGAATGCTATCAACAAGCTCAGGATGAATCAAAAGTTTACCAGACTGCAATTTGAAATTTGTCAGATTTCACCACTCTCTTATTACTTCAATATATCTTAAATGAATAGAGAAACATAATTACAAGTCTTATGTTGTAACTGCCTTTTTCTATTTTCCATTTTCTGAATTAAAAGTTCCCTTATCACTAAAATTATAATTTCATAGGTACTAAGAACTTCTATTTTGGATGCTAAAGGAGCATCCTTTATTTTTTCCTAATGTGCTCCCTGTTTGCATTTCCTATGTTTAAGTGGTAAACTTGTAAATAGTAAATAAATGAGCAGTTAAGGTTAGCTGGGGTTATAGAAATGCCTATGTTAAAGGATGAGTAGAATAATTAATGAGGGCATTTCCCAACGTACACTATCTTCACATTCTTTGACTGCGATTATTGACCAATCTATCTCCATTAATAAATAATGAAGAGAATGTGTTTATATTTTAAAAATAAAGATTTCTCAATATTTGAAGTTTTTCATATTTTATTGTTTGGGTTTGGAAAAATATGTTCCTCTTCTTTCTAAATATGCTATTTGGCAAACATTTATTATAATATGGATTTAAATTAATTTTGTTTGCATTTCAGGAGATTTTTGGAAAGTTCTTAATGACATGTTAGTACAATATAGAAGGTTGTTTAGGAGTCACTGGCTCAAAAAGGAGGAGTGATAAAAAATGTATGTGTCTTTTCTTGTTGTTGTTTTTTTGAAACAGTCTTGCTCTGTTGCCGAGGCTAGAGTGCTGTGGCATTAGCCTAGCTCACAGAAACCTCAAACTCCTGGGCTCAAGCGATCCTCCTGCCTCAGCCTCCCAAGTAGCTGGGTCTACAGGTATGTGCCACCATGCTCGGCTAATTTTTTCTATTTTTAGTTGCCCAGCTACTTTCTTTCTATTTTTAGTAGAGATGAGGTCTCACTCTTGCTAAGGCTGGTCTAGAGCTCCAGACCTCAAGGGATCCTCCCACCTCGGCCTCCTGGAGTGCTAGGAATACAGGCGTGACCCATCACACCCAGCCAATAAAACATTTGTGGAACTAGTTTTATTCAAATTAGATTTTTTTTTTTTCTTTTTAGAGGCAGGGTCTCACTCTGTTGCCCAGGCTGGAGTGCAGTGGTATGAGCATAGCACAGTACAGCCTTGAACTCCTGGGCTCAAGTGATTCCCCCCTTGTCAGCCTCCTGAGTCACTGGGATTACAAGTGTGAGCCAACACAATTTAAACGGAAAAGATAGAGTCAAGTGCAAAACTTGAGAAATATAGTACTTTGTCTTTCCTTAAACCTTATCCTTTACTCTCTATGATATTTAACTTTGTTGACTTCTTCCTTTAGCTTAAACTCTTCATGCATATCAACATTCTTTGAATAGCAACTTTATGCCAATTATTAGAGACACAAAGATATTAAAGTAGAAGAGTAAATAAATTAACTGGTTTATTTAAATGATGGATTGCTGTAGAGTAAATTAACCAGCCAGATCTACCTGAATTAAAAAGTAAATCTAAAAAAAAGTTGCAAAACAATAGGAACAATATGTTACTATTTATGTAAGATTTTAAATACACAAAATTAGAGTATACTGTGTTTATGAATCACACATACATAAAAAGTGTATGGAAACCTTTATGGAAATAAGGGAGTAGAAAAGATACTAAAAGGTAATTGGGAGTCCAGTCATAAAATACTCAGTAAGACCCAAACAGGAATTCAAACAATATCCCAAGAGAGATGGAGAGTCATGGAAGAATTTTATGTCTTGAGGAGAGGTACAAGGGCACTCTTGGCACAGTTAGGTGAGCATTTTAGGAAGATCACTATGACTCTGAGTGAAGAAGAGATTGGATGGGGATAAGACTGGAAGAACAGAAACCAGTTAGGAGGTTGTTGTATTAATCCAGATGAGAAATAATCATGGCCTAAACTAAGGTAGTTTAGTAAGAAAGAGGAAAGTGAGCAAATTTGAAAGACACAGAGACCTGATGACAAAGGACTTGACTGATTTGATTTGGCAGATGAGAGAGGAAGGGGGAAGAAATAAGAATAACTCTAGCCACCTCTGATGCGATCAATCCTCTAAAACCAACAGTTTACAACAAGTATGTAGGATGAAAGAATGTTACGATGCACCATGGAGATACAATCATCAAAATCCAGACTGTGGGACACTCAAATAACAAACCTCCCCAGCTCTTCAACAAATAATCTGCAAGGGGGAAAAATATGGAAATAGACAGAAGTGCCTCTCAACCATAGGCGGTTTTGCCTTTGATAGGACATTTGGCAGTTTGGAGGTATTTTTGGTTATCACCTGGAGAGGTGCTACTAATGTCTAGTGGATAGAGGCCAAGAATGATGCTAAACTTTCACTTTTACACAGAACAGTCCCCTATAACAATTATTGAGCCCAGAATGTCCATGGAGCTAAGGTTCAGGAACTACCATAGATTACAAGATATTAAAAGGGCATATCACCCAACTATAATTCGTGGTGCTTCATATTAAAATATGTACAAAAAACATGATATTTATGAGAAGTTTGAACATTGGATATTTAAGAAAATAAAAAAAATATTGTTATATTCTAGATGTGATAATATTATGTAGTCAGTTTTTTTTTATTTCAGCTTATTATGGGGGTACAAAAGTTCAGGTTACTTACATTGCCCATGTACCGCCTATCCCCCCGAGTCAGAGCTCCATGTGTGCCCATTCCCCAGACAGTGCGCATTGCACTCATCATGTAGGTATACACCCATCACCTCCTCCCCCCGCCCAGGGCAGCACCTTCAAGCGTGACCATTCCCCAGATGGTGCTCAACGCACTCATCATGTAGGCATACACCCATCCCCTCCCCCATCCCCCCACCTCAGTCTGATATCCAATTGGTATCATTCCCAAATGTGCATTTAGGTGATGATCAGGGAAACCAATTTTCTGGTGAGTACACGTGATGCTTGTTTTTCCATTCTTGGGATACTTCACTTTGTTTATAGCAGCACAATTCACAATCGCAAAGATGTGGAAACAACCCAAATGCCCATCAATTCATGAATGGATTAGTAAATTATGGTATATGTATACCATGGAATATTACTCAACTATAAGAAATAACAGTGATTTGACATCTCTTTGGTTCTCCTGGAGAGAGTTGGAACCCATTATATTATATAGTCAGTTTTTTAAAAGTTCTTATCTTTAAAAATATATATTGTAATATTTTTTCCCTTTAACAATTTTTTTTTTAATTTCAATAGATTTAGGGGGTACAAGTGGTTTTTTGTTATGTGGATAAATTGTATAGTGGTGAAGTCAGGACTTTTAGTGTACCCATCACTTGAATAATGTACATTGTATGTGACAGGTAATTTTTCCTCCCTTCCCCATCCTCCTTTTGAGTCTCCAAAGTGCATTATATCACTCTATATGACTGTGGATACCCATCGTTTGGCACCTACTTATAAGTGAATACACACGGTATTTGCTTTTCTGTCCCTGAGATATTTCACTTAGGATAATGGCTTCCAGTTCTATTCAAGTTGTTGCAAAATACATTATTTTATTCTTGTTTTGGCTGAGTAGTATTTCATGGTATATATTTACCACGTTTTCTTTATCCAATCATCAGTTCATGGGCACTTAGGTTGATTCCATATCTTTGCAACTGTGAATTGTGCTGTGATAAACCTATGTGTGCATATTCATTTTTGATAAAATGACTTCTTTCCCTTTGGGCAGATACCTAGCAGTGGGATTGCAGAATCGAATGTTAGGTCTACTTTTAGTTCTTTGAGGAATCTCTGTACTGTTTCCTTAGAGGTTGTACTAATTTACATTTCCACCAACAGTGTATATGCGATCTCTTTCCACCACATCTGCGCCAACATCTATTGTTTTTTGACTTTTTAATAATGGCTATTCTGACAGGGGTAAGGTGGTATCTCATTGTGTTTTTTAATTTACACTTCCCTGATGATTAGAGATGTTGAGCATTTTTTCCTGTTTGTTGGCCATTTATATATCTTCTTTTGAAAAATATCTGCTCATATCTTCTGCACACTTTTTAATGGGGTTATTTGCTTTTTTTCTTGTTGATTCATTTGAGTCCTTTGTTGGATGTAATGTTTGTGAATATTTTCTCCCATTCTGTATGTTGCCTATTTACTCTGTCAATTATTTCCTTTGCTATGCAGAAGCTTTTTAGTTTAATTAAGTACCAATTATTTATTTTTATTTTTTGTTGTATTTGCTTTTAGGGTCTTAGTCATAAATTCTTTGCCTCAGCCAATGTCCAGAAGAATTTTTCCTAAGTTTTCTTCTAGAATTTTTATGGTATCAGATCTTACGTTTAACTCGTTAATCCATTTTGAGTTAACTTTTGTTCATGATGAGAGAGATCAGTTTCATTCTTTTGCATGTGGCTATCTAATTTTCCCAGCACCATTTATTGAATAGGGCTTCTTTTCCCCACTGTATGCTATTGTCTGATTTGATAAAGATCAGTTGGTTGTAGGTATTGGTTTTACTACTGAGTTCTCTATTTTGTTCCATTGATCTAAAAATAGTATGTGTCTACTTTTATACCAGTACCATGCTGTTTTGGTTACGATAGCCTTGTAGTATAATTTGAAGTCTGGTGATGTGATGCCTACAGATTTGCTCTTTTTGCTTAAGATTGCTTTGGCTATTTGAGCTCTTTTTTGGTTCCAAATAAAGCATAGAATTATTTTTTTCTGATTCTGTGATGATATTGGCTGTGGGTTTGTCATATGTGGCTTTTAAAATTTTGAGATATATTCCTTCTATGCCTAGTTTGTTGAGGGTTCTTATCATGAAAGTGTGCTGGATTTTGTCGAATGCCTTTTCTGAATCTATTGAGATGGTCATACGGTCTTTGTTTTTGCTTCTGTTTATGTGGTGAATCACATTTATGGATTTACATATGTTGAACCACCCTTGCATCCTTGGGATGAAGTCCATTTGGTTAGGGTGGATTATTATTTTGATGTATTATTGAATTTGGTTCACTAGTATTTTGTTAAGGATGTTTGCATTTATGTTCTTGAGAGCTATTGGTCTGTAGTTTTCTTTTCTCTCTCTCTCTCTTTTTTTTTTTTTTGGTAATTCCCAAAAGTCTTAAACTTTATTTTAAAAAATGTTCATTTTTTTAATTTCAGGGATGGTGTGTAACAGAAGTCAAAAGATGAGGGATGTTGAAGATGATGTCTAGTATTTGTTTGAAATAATATGGGAGGATAAATAGATGGGGACAATTTATAAATTTTAGGACTTGATGAGGGTACATGGGCGTTCTTTATATTATTCTATTTACTTTTGTGTATGTTTAAAACTATGAATAATAAAAAGAAATGACTCCAGCTTTCTGTTTTGCATCATACCATTTACTAAAAGAAATATATATAAATCATTAGACTTTTTTCTTTTTTTCTTTCTCCTCTTCCCCTTTTTCTGTTCCTTTTTTTCTTCTTTTTAAAAACAATTGATATAATGGTATATAGACTCCTTTATAATATGCTTTGTTAGCAGCATATCTTCTTGAACATCTCTTCATGTAATTAATTTCGAAATATTATTTTAAAATGCTTCATGGTATTTCAGATTGTGCAGGTATCATTCATTTATTTTTTGTTTTAAAAATAACATAATCAAATAACTATGTATATGTACATAAATTTGTGAGGGGCTCTATTTTGTCAAGATCAATTCTTTAATATGGAATTACTGAATTAAAGATCTTAGTATATATCAAATTATTAGTATAATTTGCTGCCAAGTTTCTGTCTCTATACTTCTTATCAATTAAGATTCTCAAAGCATTGTAGTAAAGATGAACATTTTTTTACATATATCTCTAGGTATTATCATTTTGTGAACTATTATCTAATGAACTAAGTATAATGAGATTTTATTTTAATTTATATTCTTTTGTTTCTTAGTAAAGTTAATTTTGTATATATTTAGTAACCATGTAGCATTTTTATGACATATTCTTATTTCTACTAAATCTTCTATTAGCTATTTATTTAATATTAATTCATATAATATTTTATTATATTTTTATATTTATAATTTGACACACTATTAAAAATAGTCCCAGTTTCCCTCTTGATTTTTAATTCTGTGCATATTACTTTTGACAACTAATAATTATTGGTTTTTACCTACTATAATTTATTATTTTTTCCTCTTCAATGTCTAATTTTTTTGCATGAAAAATATTACTGCCCCAATATACTCTATTTGCATTTTGCTGTATTTTAAAACAATCAATTCTATACTGATCATCAGGGAAATGCAAATCAAAACCACAATGAGATATCATCTTATTTCAGTTAGAATGGCTATTATCAAAAAGACAAAAGATAACTAATGCTGGCAAGGATGCAAAGAAAAGGGAACTCTTATATACTGTTGGTGGAATGTAAATTAGTACAGCCATATGGAAATGGCTGTATCCACACTGCACACAGTGTGGATATTCTCAAAAAACTAAAAATAGAACCACCATACCATCTACAAATTCCACTACTGGATATTTTTCTAAAGGAAAGGAAATTAGTATATCAAAGGGATACTTGCACCTTCATGTTTATTGCGGCACTATTCACAATAGCCAAGATACGAAGTCAAACTAGGTGTCCATCAATGGACAATGGATAAAGAAATATGGTATATATGCACAATGTAATACTATTCTGCCATAAAAAAGAATGAAATTCTGTCATTTGCAACAACATGGATGGAACTGAAGGTCATTATATTCAGTGAAATAAGCCAAGTACAGAAAGACAAATATTCCATGTTCTCAGTCATATGTGGAAGCTAAAAAAGTTGATCTCATGGAGATAAAGAGTAGAATGAGAGTTACTAGAGGTTGGGAAGGGTTGATGGGTGGTTATGAAGAGAGGTAGGTTAATGGCTATGAACATGCAGTTAGGTAGAAGAGATGAGGTCTTGTATTAGATAGCACGGTAGGATGTCTATAGTTAATAATAATTTATTGTATTTCAAAATATTAATAGCTAGAAGAGGAGATTTAAAATGTTCCCAACACAAAGAAATGATAAATGTTTGAGGTGATGGGTAACCTGATTTGATCATTACACAATGTATGTAAGTATCCAAATATCACATATACCCCATAAAAATGTAAATTATTATGTATAAATAAAAAGTAAGAAAACAAATAATTTAATTTACCTTTTAATTTATGTAAATATCTGTTCTGAATTTTCCTAAATAGTTAATTATCTTAGCACAAGTTATTAATTAATTTGTGATATCTAATCTTATTGTAAAATATACTATAATATATGCTAGGACCTATTTCTGTGCATGCCATTCAATTTGCTTGGCAAACGTTATATTCTACCTTATTTACTTATTACTTAATATTTTTACTTATTAAATATTTACTAAATGCCACATTTTTATTTATTTATATTCAAATATATTTTATACTTTACATATTTTAGAACGTTTTAATATGATTATGTTATAATTAAATTTTTTCTAAACTCCTTACCTATTGTTTTTTGGATGACTATTAGAATCAATAATTGAAGTTTATTATCTCAGATATGTAAAGAAATTTAGAAATCTTCAATATCACTAAACTATTCTATTTTCTCAGTTAGGTAAAAAGTTTGTCTTGACATTCTTTCAATTTTCCTGAAGATTCCTTAGTAAAATTCCTAGTATTACTATGGTAGATAAGTTTATTACTGAGAATTTTGTGCTTTGTTTCTGTTGCGGATGAGATGTTTAAAATTTTCTAACTAGCTATAATAATATATGAGAAACTTCCTGACTTTTTATATTATGTTTTCTTTCTGGTTATTGAGATTCACTATTTTTCTTTGATTTATGAGATTAAATTAATTTTCTGAATCTCCTAATAAGGCACATCAATAATTTGCAGTTAATAATTTGCAGGTAGATAACCATTATTTTGGCTATATCATAACAGATTTTCTAGAATCTAAATATAGATAATATTTCTGTTTCTTTTTTAGAGCACAGTTCTTTTGTATGGATGTTTAAAGGAAGTTGGAACTAAATAATTTAATTATGTTAGATAACACTCCCTCAATGAGCACAAAAACAAACATTTCCTAAAAATTGAACCACCAAGTTCATAATATTCTAAAATCTGCATTCTTTACCCAACTCTTTTCTCCCACAATGTGATGGTGATATAATATCCACAATAAGAAATACTGAAATTTAAGACTGAAAGTGAGGAACATTATTTCCTCAATAGTAAGCATTAGTAACAGTAAGCATTTCTGGCTGGGGGTTGTAAAATAAAGTAGCTTGGTAGGAGCAAAGATGTCTTTGGGGAAGTACATCGTGCACCGTTTAGGTGGAGGAAAGCAATACAGATAAAGACAGCACGAAGCCACTTGGAAACTAGGGATGCTCAGATAATCAGTATCAGGATAACTGAATCCACAACAATTCCCAGGTCTCACTTTGCTTTGCTCCAAGGACTACATATTCTGTGTTGCCTACGGTATATTTATATAGATTAATATTTTTCTGAGCTTAAATCTTTGTGTGTCACACAAATGGTAAGATTTTCTAAAAGTATGTATCTCTTAAAAACTTTAAACCTAGTAGTAAAAACAAGTGAAAATACTTTTCACACAATGCTTCCTGGACAAATAAGGAAACTATTCACTTTTAAAAGCATTAAGTATTATAAACTAATGTATACCAAGTAAATGCTAAGTGCATGTTGAATGAACTCTAAATGCATGCCTTTACTTTTATAAATAACTAGTGTTCCAAGGCCCTTAGTGTCTTTTACATTTTGTGTATCTGCTTAAATAATGATCCTGATGATAAAATATCTAGGAGAAGAAAATTTTATAATAAATTTCCAGTTGAATTATTGCAATGGACATGTTTGAGGAGAATCAGATCTTTATACTATCTTGTTCATTTATATCCCTAATCAAGTCTGCAAATCATGCCTTTCTATATAATGTAAGATAAATGATTAAGAGTCCATTTTGTTGTTAATTCCCATTAGCGCTGATGAGAGCCAAGCACATGTATCAGAGGCAGAGTAGACTCGAGAACTAAGAAACATTAAATGTATTAAAGAGGTAAGATATTTAAAATGTCCAGACTTTGATAGCACTTTCTTCAAGATTATCATCATCTTAAGCAGAGTACTGAAAAGTGTTAGCAATTCAATCAATAGAAGGCACCCCTTTTCTCCAAAGCAGCACTGAACAATTACTCCTGAATGATATGGAGGAAAGCTCTTCTGAAAATGCTGTCGCTTGGTTGTACTGAAAGCTCTTCTGCAAATACCGTTAACTACTTGCAGTCATTGAAGACTTTAGAGCACTAGAAAAATAAATGAACATGAGTACCAAAATGCTCTCTGCTTGGCTCTGTCTCAGTTCTGCATGTTATCTTTTGTATTGAGAAACTGGCTCTCTCTGGCTCCTGTTTTTCAGTTTTAGAAACAATTTTCAGGGTCTCTTTATAATAGTGGGGAGAAAGATGTTTTCTTTGGAGGGCTCTGGTTTACTAGAAATCTTTCACTTTGGTCCTATAATTGCCATTCAGCTAGTAATTCTATTAAGTAAATTGTAAAAACAAGTAATTCCAATAATGTCTATTTAAATCTTCCTAATTCTCTTTTCTTGTGAAACATCTTGATGCATATCCGTGGAGCTGAGAGACTGAAGTGGTCACAACAATTCCCCTTCACATTATTTATTTTACTAAAGATTGCTTTGAAAGTCTAATTATGTGCCAAAGCTAACGCTACCTTTCGCTTTAATTTCCCTTGCTAAAGTACAGAAATAAACTTTTGCCAAGATGGGTTAGGAATGGCAATAATAGCAAATACAAACCTAAATTGAGAAAGAGAGTAAATAAATTTTTAATCATACAAAATTTAATACTTATGTTAAGGACCAAAATATTAAAAGTCATTTTATAGAGAGTGAATTTATTTCAGAGCTGAATTCAAAGCTGTGAAGCTTTGAGTGATATGATAATCATGTTTTCCCCCTTCAGTTCTACTAGGGGATTGAAATTTATATACTCAATAACTAGAAAAGAATCATAAAGGATCAGTCTGAAGGAATCTGTCTCTCTCCATTTTTTCGTGTCACTCTTACAGTGATTTTAATATTTTTCCTATGTCTTTGCTGATTTCTTGTGCCAAACGTTGTTTTCAAACACAGACTGTTTTGAAATGAGCACAGTAAAATGCATGTTTCTTAGCATATACACATATTTTCCAGGTACTACAAAGAAATCTTTAACAACAAAAAACGAAAAAATAGAATGGCTAAGTCTCCTGCCAGTTTTAAACTTTACTGAACACACTTATTGTAAATCTTAAATTTAAACTATTTTTATCACTTAACTCTAGTTTTATTTCTTTCTGAAATATGAAGGAAAAGAGAACCTTTCACAAACCAAACTAACATCAAGTTTGCTTTATTTGTGGTTTTCAATGTTTTGGGCAAAATTCCAGAGACACTGATGGATTTTATGCATTTAATTCATATTAAGCTGGACTGATGATTTATATAATATGCTTGAGATTTTTTTTTTCTTTCTGAGTGGTGGCCAGAAATATTGTTAATTTATTGAATTCATTGCAGAAAGTGATATATGCATTATGTGAAAACGGTAAAGTAGCTACAATGAGTCATGTAAATATATTCAATATCTTATGAAAAAAGTATAAAACTTAAACAAGGATAACTGGTCTTTTCTTGGATCAGATCAGAGATGTGATAAATGCTTTTTCTCATTCAGCGATTGTTGTATAATTGAAAGAGAAACAAGACAGTGAGTTGCTCTAGCTTTGTAAGCCTTTTTTTTGCAGCTGTATATAAACTACTGTAGGCATCACTTTCTCTTATCTTTATTAAAATGAAATATAGTCATGCACATTACATGGCATTTATTTTCTTAAAGTTGGAATTAAAAATATTATTATTTTAATATTTCACTTAAAATGACATGTAGATTGTGTTATAAGCCACATATATTTATTTTGTGAAATGCAAATATTTTCTTCTTCTGATGCATTCAATGAAAAGCACGCGTGAAAACTGTAACAGCTTTAAAAAAACAATATCATGCCTTCTTGAGGTTGTGATTCCCACACCTTTTCCCCTAGCCACCATTTTCCTAGGTGTCTGTCACAAAGCTAACAAATTTCTTTTCAAGTAAACTTAGAATATCTGAATTATGGAAAGCCAATCGCCTATTTCTCCTCTGGAATGCTGTCTTTCCTTTTGATCCTTCACTGAGTAATGTTACCTACATATGATATTCAAGTGATTTACCACTGTAAGTCACATACATATACTTCACAGTGTTTTTGCTAAAAGAAATGCATTGAATTACCCATATGCTTTCATCAGTCTTGCCTATAATACCTACTAAGCAGTTGACTTGGGCTCTCTTCTAATCTCTGCTGATCAATTTTTCACTGAATACACAAATTTGACTATAGAAAATTTCAGTCCTAAACAACATTTACCATTATATCCTAAGTAACTAGCAAACCATTCCAGACTAGAAAAAATTGTCATATAGTTGATAATTCACACAAAAATTAATTATGTAAGCCATTCTTATATATGTTATAGAGCAAGAGGTTTCTCCTTCTGTTTGTGAAGCTAATAAAACTATCAGAATACTTGTAACATGTCATCATTTTAGGGATATGACCCAGTTAAAAATATTATCAGTACTGCAGGTAATTTAGAATCAAATTCTGTGGATGAATGACTAATAGGAAAAACATATTAGCCAAATTTGAAAGGGTGTTTTTAAAAAAGAAATTCTATCTTTTAAGATTTCCTTATATATTGACCTACTGGTCAACTTCTTACGTTACGCAGTCATCACTTATTAAAACCAACTTTCAATGATACCTTATAATAAATCAACACGAAAGCAATTATGAAACGAGCAGGCCATGATTGAGTTGTTATTCCAGAGCAGCTACAATTGTCCCTGCCCTATTTCTGGGGGTGCCATTCACTTGCTGGTTTCTCTATAAGGCCCCCCGACTTTGGACTTTTGGAGGTGCCCAACCAGCGTGGCTTTATGAGGTTGCCCTGACTGAATTCTACTATTCCTTAAGACTATCCAAAAATTTGTGATTTTTTTTTTTGATGGGGCAGATATTTTAACCCCCTCTGTAACATTAAGAGACTACATCCCAGTGTATTAAATATATGCTTTATAATTTATCTGGTAAAAATTTTAGAATTCTTTGAAATCCTGAATCATTTGACTATTTGGTAGCGTGGCTATAGTAATGAAGGGGGAAGCTGGGTTTTAAAATTTTTAACTTGGCAGGCCTGACTTTTAATGGTGTTCCCTTGGATTGAATGTACTTAATTTTTTTTTTTTTTACACAAAATCTGAACTTCAGTAATACTTCTCTCTTAGCTATTTTTCTTTTTCATTGAAAACTACAGCTTAAAAATTGGAGCGACACTGTGTTAACATTAAGAAAAAAAATCTATGCTGCCCAGAATCTTCATCAGAAAACTGAAAAGATGCCAGTACAGTTAGAGGGCAATAGAGTGAAATTTTAGAAAAAATATGGTTGCAGGAAACCTCTAGAGGTTATCTTTCTGCTTCATCCTGCTGGCTTCAGGCAAACTTTACCTAAACTATTGTAGGCAGATGTATATCTGGGCTATTTTTAAAGATCTTGAGGGAAGCAATTCCATAATCTCTTAATATCCTTCTTTATATCTAATCTATTTGTCCATTTAATTTAGTTTATCTTCAGCAGACATGGATAATGTTACCCTTTACAATATAATTCATCATAACCTTGATAATTGAGATATTGTTTATATATGAAAGAATTTCCTCAGATATAAGAGAATAGTGTTATTATAATTTTAAATAGAGACTTTAACATTAATTGCCAATGAGAGAGAAACATATACTTATGAATTTTGAGACCAACTGGAGCCAGAGATCAAATTCATCTTTTTAATGATACGATAATGCTACTTTTGGAAAAGTAACTAAACTTTTTTCATCATGGAAAAAAAATTCTGCTTCCAAACAGGGACAGAGTCTTTGTACAATCATAATCACAGTTGTGAGACGTGTAAAATTATAGTTTTCAGGGCCTTCATATTTAGTGCTTAGTACTGATTGTGCTGCAGGTTAGTAACACATTTCTAACTCTACCTATGCAATGTCAGCCTTCTTATTATCAGTGTTAGTATATAAAGGTGAACTGAGCAATATCAATTCATTTTCAAAAAGTTTGAAATCAAAGAAACTTATATATTTTTATTTCCCAAATTTTCCTATAATTTTAACAAAGACACACTAATTTTATAATTTCAAAGATATGACTATAAAATAGAGACACTTTACAATTATGATAAATTATTTGCAAATTTGTGTGGTTCTTTTCTAGGCAGTTAAATTAGTACACTGTATTTTTTTTCAGTTATAATAAAATCCCTTGTTTGAAACTATCGCGTGTTATTTCTCTAGAGTTGGGCCAGCCAGACAATGTAAATGAATCAAATTGTATGGATGGAAAAAAAATCAACCGCCAGAAATGCAATCCATATCTATTTTCATTGTATAATTTTATACAAATGTAACATTCAATATTTTATTTCACTTTTAGTTAAAATGGAAGCAAATACATTAAATATGAGATAAGTTTAATGACTATAATTTCTTTTTATGATTCATTACTTCTTTGGTTTGTATACAAATAATGTTTTACTTTTTCTTCTGTTCTAGTGTCAACATTGGGTTTTGTGTCTTCTGTTGTAATGCATCTTTTAATTTTAAACAATGCATAGTTTGCTTCAGTTCACAATGGAAAACAGACGTTCTCAACTATAGGTACTTCCAAACATATAATAGAAATTTTGTATAAGGGTTTGTATAATTTGTCAAATTCTGTTTTTCAGTGTCGTCATGTTTAGAGTTTCTGAACTCTTGCACGGTGGTTCAGCGGTAACTCATATGTAATTCTCCATGCATGCTATCTTCTTTTGTTTTTTTAAGAATTTGGTCTTTAAATACAGAATTTGAGAAATGTATTTCAGTCCATCTCTTTTGTATTTGTAGAACCATCTTAGCATAGAAAAATGAGCCATATGTTCTGTGATTTCACCAAAATAAAATTTCTCTGAGGATGAGTTATGCAAATCACGAATTTGTGTAACAAGTGCAAAAATTATTGCACAGACCTTTAAACAATTTTGATGGTTAAAATATCAACCAAAAAAAGCCAAGTTTTTGATTGGGTTTTCACTGGTGACAGGTGGTAGTTTTCTTGAATTTCTAGAACAAGCAATTATTTTCGATACTGTATGTGTGTGTATGCATATATGTGTGTGTATGTATGTATATGTATGGTCAGCACCATGGCATATCAAAACTACTATCTCTGTAGTATAGAAGACTAGCAACTGGGCCTCCAAATCAAGGAAAGCATCAAAACGTCAGTGGTTCGAGCTATGGGTGCATATCCAAGGCAGGTTCTTCATTACTCTGTTCCAGATGTGTTTCATTGTTAACATTTTTAGCTCAAAGAGAAAAGAAAGCACTGGTGAATAATACACTGAACACATGTAAAGTCTTTGTCTTAGTAAAACATTGCTGCCTTAGATTTAAGTTTCATACTACTGTAGGAGCAATGCCCTTATTCATGCTCACCAATTAAATCACTACATTCAACTTTTCAGGAATTTTCTCACAAAATAAATAACATTCTGAAGTTGTGCCTGTCATGGCACCACACCTCAGAGTACTTTGGTCACAACAAAATTCTCATTTATGGCACTAATAATATTGCCTTATAGGTGTTATTATTTATATTTAGGCTTTCATCAGCTGTAATAGAAAACTCAAAATACTTTGCCCTGTAAGTTCTCTAGTCTGTTTTCTACACTCTTAATTTTTAACTAGACTTATATTTGCAAATACTTGTTTATGTTTGGGACTCATAATTTCTGCTAGCCTCTATAGACCCTTCTTTATGAACTTATCAGCTGAAAAGGCTTTGATGCCAGAGTAATTTTTTTCCAGTTAATGCACATTTGCATTTTACTACAGCACTACCACCTTTATTGCATCTCAAAATAAATCCTGTTTAAATATCAATCCTTCTAAGTTAATTAAACATTTAACCATACATTTTTCCATGTATTGGTTAGAATTCTTTTTGCGTATCAGTGAAGTAAGTGGTATTCTCTTGACTTAAATGTGATACATTGGCATATTAAACACATAGGATATTCAACATTTCCACAAATAAGTATGCATTCCCATTTTTCATAAAACATGGGGCCTATTGCCTTATCTTATATTTTCCATAGAGACATGGATATAAGAAAAAATTCTCTCAATTCTACTAGAAGAAAAATAACAGCACAAGTGCCATGATAAAATGTAGCGGCCACTTGGCCTCAGGGGCAAGGAAATGGTGGGGACAAGGGATCGAAGAGATCGTGTGCCATTAAAGAGGGTGAGCTATTACCTATTTTTAGTTCATTGATGCTACATCAGAATTTGGGCACACTTTTTCAAGTGGACCTAATGTATGGAGTTGTATGTGAAATATTCTGCCAATATTAGGGTGGGGCAAACACAAAATAGTGGCCAAATTTGGCCAAGGACCACAAGTTGGTGATTTGGTTTTAAAACATTGTTTTCCATAATGGCATTATCCAGTTTTATCACCCAATTTTACAACTAGGCTTTTCTCCACATAGGATCTCATAATTAAAAAGAAAATAATACAGTCCTTAGAGAATGAATATTTTGCTTTTGTTGATGGTGTGCAAAAAGAATCTGTTGTAGACTTTGAAGAAAGTTTTCAAATGTTTTGAATTTGTGATGATTACCAGTATGCACTCCCAAGTCTAATGACCTTGGGTATATAAACCTGTGTGTCTTAATTATCTCTCCCGTAATATAGGGAGAGTATGGTTTCTAATAATATAATTGTTGTGGGAATTAAATGAGATAAATATGTGATGATCTTAGTATACTGCCTTGCCATTTTTAAAAAACAGATTTTGTGTTTTAGAGCAGTTTTAGGTTCACAGTAAAATTGAGCAGAACATACAGAGTCCCCACATACTACTACTCCCCACATGCATAGCCTCCCCGGCCATCAAAGCCCAAAGCAGAATGGTACATTTGTTACAATGCATGAACCTACATAGACAGGTCATTATCACTCAAAGGCCATTGTTTACATTAGTGCTCACTCCTGGTGTTGTACATTCTATGGGTTTGAACAAATGTATAATGACATGTATCCACCATTAGAGTATCATATAGAGTAGTCTCACTGCTGTGAAAATCTTCTGTGCTCCCCCCTGCTCCCTCCTAACTCCTGGCAACCGATGATCTTTTTACTATATTCCTAGTTTTGTCTTTTCTAGACTGTCCTGTAGTTGAAATCATACAGTACATATACATTTCAGATTGGCGTTCTTCTTGTAGTAATAAGCATTTAAGTTTTCTCCATGTCTTTTCATGGTTTTATATTAATAGTTCATTTCTTTTAGTGTTGAATAAAATCCATTGTCTGGACATACCATAGTTTTTCATTCACCTACTAAAAGACATCTTAGTTGCTTCCAAATTTTGGCAGTTATGAAAGAAGCTGCTATAAACTTCCATGTGCAAGTTTTTATGTGGACATAAGTTTTCAGCTCATTTGGGTTTTAATTTTAATGAAGCTAATCAATTTTTCTTTCATAGCTTGTGCCTTTAGAGTTTTACCTAAAAAGTCATTACCATATGCAAAGTCATTTAGATTTTCTTCTATGTTCTAGAAATTTTATAATTTTGTGTTTTACATTAAGGTCTATGATCTATTTTGAGTTGAGTTTTGTGAAGCATGTAAGCATGTGTTTAGATTCTTTTTTTTTTTTTTTTTGCATTTAGGTGTCCAATTTTCCAGCACTGTGTTTGTTGAAAACACGATAGTGTTTTTATCCATTATATTGCCTTTAATCCTTTGTGAAAGATCAGTTGACTATATTTGTGTGTGTCTATTTCTGTGCTTTCTATTCTGTTTCATTGACCTATTTGTTCATTTTCTCACCAATACCACACTGTCTTGAGTACTGTATAGCTTTACAGTCAGTCTTGAAGTAGACAGTGTCAGATCTCCCGCTTTGTTCTCCTTCTTAAATATTATGTTGACTATTCTGGGCTTTCTGCCTCTCCATACAAACTGTAGACTCAGTTTGTCAGTATTCACAAAATAACTTGCTGGGATTTTGATCGGGGTTGTGTTGAATCTATAAATCAAGTTAGAAAGAATTGACATCTTGACAATATTGAGTTTACCTACCGATGAACATGGAATATCTCTTCATTTACTTAGTTCTTTGATTTTTTGTATCAGAGTTTTGTAGTTTTCCTCATATAGATATTGCACATATTTTGTTAGATTTATACCTGTCCTATCCATTTTAAGACATTAGTAAACAATAGCTATTCTTATTAAAATAATAAAAATGGCATCATCAACTTAAAGTGACATATTCCCATTGATCTATTTTAAAGTGGCAATGCTTATTCAAATAAGCATGCTGTGGAATTATGTCAAAAAATCAGTACTTGGTGGGTACATGGGTATTTGTAATAGCATCTATACTTTTGTCATACTTAAATATTAAAAAAAAATACATTTTAAGTAGTGCAACTTGACTATGATTGTATAGCACAGACCAAAGCTATATATCCTAGTTTTGAGTCCAAGCTTTGTAGCCTGCTAACTGTGTAAGTTGGGGCAAGTTACTTAACCTCTTTGTCCCTAAGTTTCCTAGCTATAAAATGGTAATAATAAATTGGCTCATTTAGTTGTTGAAAATGGAACATATAAAACAATACCTGATACATGGTTTGTAACATGTAACTATTAAATATTATATTATTTTAGTCACCTCTTAAAATAAATGGATTGCTTTTATAAAATAAAGTATATATAATTTCAGTTATGAAAGCAACATATATATTCACCACAGAAAACATGAAAAAGTAGAAAGAGGCATAAAGAAATCTCCCATGATCCTGACACCCAGAGACAACCACCATTTATATTTTAGTATCTTTATTTCTAGTATTATTTTACATTAATATCTTTTCTGTGGCTTTCTTTTGCATAGATGTGTTCCTATTACATATACAATCTGGCACCCTGTCATTTTTCTTTTCACTTGGCATCATGACAAGAATTTGTCCATTTTTCAAAAAATAAATGCTCTTTCAAGTAGATAGGAAACGTTCCACTCAGTTTTTTTTTTGACCATCATTAGCCATTTAGATTGTGTCCCATTTTTGTTACTTCAAATAACCTCAATGAACATCTTTAAACAAAGCTTATTTCCTTAGGATATTTGATTATGCAAAGATTTTAAAGAATGATTTATATTACGTAAACAAGGATATTAATCAAATCAATCAAATAAATCCAAGTGTGTAGGTACAATGTAAGTTGCAAGTGGGGGGCTTTTTATAAAGATCAAAGATAATTGTACATTAACTCCATGCAGAGCACTTGCTCATATATACTTGCTTAAATCTCCAGCAGCCAAACCTTCAAAAGACTCAATTTATATTCAGATATGCATACATCTTCAATTTCACGAACTACACATGAACATTAATATTGTTAATTTATATACACAACACCTGTATGTTATATAGAATAATGTCTATATAGGGGAAGATAAATTCTGTTTCTATGCACAAGTTGAGGTATAACCATTCTTAAAAGGAGTAACCTTCATTGCATTAGGATGAGATGGTATGGCTGGGAATCTAAACAGTAAGTTATAATGATTTATGAAGCTGGAAGGGAGCCTAGACCCCCATTACAGACTTCTCAGACTTTCTACCACCAAAAAAATACTCTTTTGTCTCTGACTTCCCCTGTCCTCTTTTCAAACCTGATTCCTTTAGTATGGGTTTTCCTGCAAAACAAGTTGTACTATTGAGTTATAAATATTGTTCTCATTTAAAATTAATCAAAGAAATAAACCTTTTAATTACTGTTTCTGGCTAGAATAAGATGAATAATATGATCCCAATGAATTTATACAATCGTAGCCACAGACAAGAAACTGATGCTTCATACCTTGGGTACAGAATTATGCCCAAGAAAAGTAAACTTTCACTGGGATTCTCGAACTACTGAAATTATTTTTGAAGAATCAACTACTCATTTAACCTAAGAGCCATCTAGTTCTTAGAAAAAACAAATATCTTGAAAAAAATCATATTTCTTGTCTTCAACTCTGATACATTACTAATTCCCCATTAGTTTTTGGGTAATTAAAACAAACTGCAATTTATTTATAATAATTCACAAATAATAGTGAATCAAATTATAAAAAAAGGAAAGCAATACCAAAGAAAACATGTTGACAGTTAAATTATAGGTAACTTTGATTTTCTAAATCTAAAGCACACCATTCTTACAGATGTTAGTTTGATGTGATTCTGCTTCTGAAATATACATGTACTTATTTGCATATGCATGTGAATTTGTTAAGATTCACCTATCTTTATAACAAGAAGGTAGGGCTAGGTAAATGAGATAAACAGAAAGTGAGAAAACTTGGGCTGATATTCGTGGTAGACATCAATATTGGAAAATGCTAAATCCATTACTGGTTCCTAATTACTAGTATACTACAACAACAAAGGCCAATCTTAGGGAGCTTTAGAATTATCCCGGTCAAATCAGTGATATCAATGCAACAAATCAAGAGTAAGCTGTGAGCCTTTTAAGTGCTTAGCATCTTGTGTTCGAAAAGTAAAATTAAGGTGGCGTTCTTAATGTCAGCAGTTTTATTGAAGAGGGTAGGGACCCATTGGCATTTCCAAAGCTCTAAAAATTAGAGCTTTTGCTTCATATCACTCCAAAGAGTAAGAAGTATAATACAATTCCTGCAAAGTTGGCTTTATACAAAGCACTAACATTTAACCTAAATACATTTATCTCTTAGAACATCAAGTTCTTAATTGCCAAGCATATATTACCAAGCTGAAATTGAAGATAAATGAATATTTTATGTGTAGTCTCCAAAGGGATACAAATTAAAAATTAAATTAAAAGGCACTTGCCAATGTTTTAATTTGCCTGTTAAAAAAGCAAACACAAATATTTGATGCTCACTATATTTTAAATTCCTCAAATCTAACTCAGTCAATCTCAGTAGCAGTTAATTTGTAAAGAAATAGGATTTTCTTGAATCTTACCAGGATGTAATGCTGACAACAACAACAACAAAATGGTAACTGTTTTTTGCTTCTTAATTTACTCTCACTTTTCTATCATTTGGAATGCTGTTGGGCAGCAAAAATAACTAACACTTTTTGAATATTTATTATGTGCCATGCATTCTTCTAAATACTTTATATATATTAGTAGGTACCATAATCCCATTCCCATTCCCATTTTATGGGACAGAAAGCTGCGGCATTGGCAGGCTAAATGACTTGCACAGGATCACACAGCTAATAAGCAGCAATCTAGAGGCAAACCTTCCTTGTAATATCGACACAATACTGTAAAGTAGTGAAGCCTTAAAGTAACATCGTACTGGGTCATTTCAAGCAGATTGACAACTTTTGACTCACTTCCCATTGACCTGGAATATTTCCTCACACACTTTGGGATATATTTTTATATTCCAAAGATAAAATGAAGATTAGATTTAATTATATAGAGGGCCTTTAAAAATTACTTCCATTGAAGAGGCAAACTAATTTTTCTTTTAAAACATCAACAAGAATGCTAAGAAATCATAGGTTACACTACTTTGTTTAATTCCCCTTTATGAGAAATTAAATCATGTTGTGCTAAATCCATATAACATAAGGCTGTTATCCATGGGTTGCTTTGAATTTTCTTTAAATTCCTTCTACAGCCCTGTATTTATACCAAGTAAGTAAATTCCTTTAAACCCCTATTTTGTGACTATCTGCCATGTGCTCTTATTACCTACAGGGGAAACCTAATGTGTAACTGTGTCCTTCTATTCGCCTTAAATAAAAGAAAACCCTAATATGTCAATTACAGCCAGCTCTCAATTATCTGTTGTCATGGGACAGAGACCACAATAGCAAGGATAATTTAAATCCACGAATAATTAGAAAGTCTAATTTTGCTATTATTTCTATTCCTTCCTCTAACAGATCTTTCTTGTCTGAAATGAAAATAGGTAGAAAATAGACTTGTCAACTATTACCTGTGTGTTTCTTTATTTCTTTTCTTTTTTTAAATGTCTCTGATACAGACCGGTGAAAAGGCTAATTGGGATAGAAATCTATCTGAAGGCATTCCAAAACCTGAATGAGGAAGGTAATCTAGATGTAAACACTTCTATTATTCATTCATTATGTAAGAGATTCTCAAGTGAATTTGAGAGGCATGATGAAAGTAGGTCTTATATGAATTTTCCTGAGAAAGAAGCCATACCCCCAAATTTGAAAAGTTTTAGATTTATTTATTTTTTTTTTCAGCTTTGATCAGCTCCCTAGTCACTGGGCTGATGCCATACCCTATTCCAGTGATATTAGCACCTCCATTGACATCCGGCAGGACGCCTTCTGTCAGGAGCCTTACAGCCAATCAGAGTTGATGATATTGTATTAATGGTTCCATAATAAAATGAAAAAGATGGCCTTCATTTTGATGAAAGCTGTAAAGTAGCTATTGTGCTTGTTTGGTATTGCAAGGCCCAAATGTATTATTTATGCAATTTTTCTTTTGAAAGAAAAACTGAAAGAGCAGATTTCATTTTACAGCATTCAGTCAAAGCTATTGTCTCATGAATGTGAACATTTCTGCATTTTATTTCCTCAGAGTGTAGAAGGCATTTTTCAGAGATCATCTAAGTAGGGATTTAAAAATTTAAAAACTGCTTTTAAAATAGGTAGGCTCTAATGACTGGATCTATTGTTCATAGTGGTAGATAAGCTAAATCAACACTTGCCACATGAGAACATGCACTTAGTTGGAGGTATAATTTCCAAGGTCTTAGCTAGTCATTAAGACTTTCTGTTTGCTTGTTTTACAGAAAGAGAAAAAAAATCACTAATTTTATCATAAAATAATTTATCAGGAACAAAAGTACACAACAGTAAAATATTTTAAAAACACTAAATCTATTAATATTGTGTCTATTTCATCCTGTAATTGCTGTGTAGTAGTTTCATTCTGCAAAAACATGTGATTATACCAAAGGAAGGTTTGAAGAAAATAATCCACTTAAAAGAAAAAAAAAAAAAACAAGAGCAAAACAAAATTTTACTATAAAGACAGGTTTAAAACAATAAAATGATACATTAATTTTCTTAGTAATTTTATATTCAGTACCTTATTTGAGCCTCATAAAAACTATAAAATGAGGTACAGTTTGAGTATCCCTTACCCAAAATGCTTGGGGACCAGAAATGTTTCAAAATTTCAATTTTTTTTTTTTTTGGATTTTGGAATATTTACATGTACATAATGAGATGTCTTGGGGATGGGACCCAAGTCTAAATATGAAGTTCATTTATGTTTCAATACATTTTATACACGTAGCCTGAAGCTAATTTTATACAATATTTTAAATAATTTTATGCATGAAACAAAGATTATATTAAGTATTTATAAGTGGAATTTTCCACTTGTGGTATCATGTCGGTACTGAAAAAATTTTAGATTTTGGAGCATTTTAGAGTTTAGATTTTTGGATTAGGGATGCTCAAACTTTATTAATACAATATTCTCCCCTGATCCTCAGGGGATACATTCCAAGACTTCTAGTGGATGCCTGAAATTACAGATGGTACTACACCCTGTACATACTGTCTCATCCTTTGCATATATATTTATGATAAAGTTTAATTTATGAATTATGCACAGCAAGAGATTAACAACAATAACCAATAATACAAACAACTATAACAAAATACCATAATAAAAGTTATTGAATGTGGTCTTTCTCTCAAAATATCTTATTTGTACTGTACTCATCTTTCTTCTCGTGATGTGTCGATCTGATAACTGAGATGGCCACTAAGTGACTAGCTGGTTGGTGGTGTATTAATGTGGATATGTTGGAGAGAGGGATGATTCATGTCCAGGGTGGGATGGATTAGTGGCACAGGGTGGTACAACATGAGATTTCTTCATGCTACTCAGAATGGCGCGCAATTTAAAACTTATGAATTATTTATTTCTGGAATTTTTCATTAAATATTTTTGGACCACAGTTGATCATGGGTAACTGAAGACATGGAAAGCAAGACCACAGATATGGGGAGACTGCTGTATATATATTTATCAGATGAAGCTCTTGAGGCTGAAGAGAAGGGCCCATAGTAAGTTAAGTGATGAATCTGTGCCTGTTTCTGGTCTTCTAATTTCAATGGAATGTTCTTCTCACTACCCCATATTTCATTTGCATTCAGTGGGTGCTTTCTTTCTGTCTGTGAGTCACTAATGTTGTAGGTTTCCTACACCTTAAAATTAATAACAAATTAAACAAATAAATGAGTTTTCAGAAAGAATAAATACTAAGTCACATTTCCTTATGTCCATAGAAAATTCAATTTTGCTTGGTTTTTTTCCCTTTTTTTTGGTACAAAGATATCTATTTTGGGAAGTTTTAATTTTTTTCCTTCAGGTGAGTCTCTGGGGGGACTAATTTTTAGTCTTCTCTATATATCAGTCTTTATACTTTGTGAAACAGCAAAGGAGTACCTGAACATAGTAAGGATTATTTAATATTTGTGAAGTTAATGAATAAATGAAATTTCTTGGAATGTAGAGACTGGTCTACATGATTTGTTTTGATGATATCTTAAAACTTGCCTGTATCACTATTAAGAGCTAGATTGAGAAAAATCTGTTCACCATATTTATAAAATAGTTATTCTAACCATATATAAGGTACCATATGAAAATATAGATATAGACCTAAATGTAAAATGCAAAACTATAACACTAGAAGACAACATGGAAGAAAATTTAGCTGACTTTGGATTTAGTGATGACTTTTGGATACAACATGAAAGGCATAATCCATGAAAGAAAGAATTGACAAACTGGACTTCCATTAAAATTTAAAAGTTCTTCTTTGTGAAAGACACAGTCAAGAGAATGAAAAGACAAGTCACAGTCTGGGAAAAAATATTTGCAAAAAACATATGTGATAAAGGATGTTTATCCATAATACACACAGAACTCTT
This sequence comes from Eulemur rufifrons, assembly GCF_041146395.1. Taxonomy (NCBI): domain Eukaryota; kingdom Metazoa; phylum Chordata; class Mammalia; order Primates; family Lemuridae; genus Eulemur; species Eulemur rufifrons. The sequence continues at coordinate 16,152,216 of NC_090998.1, forward strand.
AAAACTCAACAATAACAAGATTAAACAACAACAACCAGATTAAAAAATGAGTCAAAGACTGTAACAGATACCTCACTAAAGAAGGTATACAAATGGTAAACAATCATATGAAAAGACATTCCACATCATATGTCACCAGGGATATGGAAATTAAAGATAACCACTAACCATTAGAATGACCAAAATTCACAACACTGACATCACCAAAAGCAAATGAGGATGTGGAGCAAGAGAAACTCTCAATTATCATTGATGGAAAAGCAAAATGGTACAGTTACTTTGGAGGACAGTTTGGTCATTTCTTTCAAGACTAAAAATACTTTTATTACTACCATAGATCCAGCAACTGTGCTCCCTGATATTTATACCAAGGAGTCAAAAACTTCTATCTGCATAAAAACCTGCTCACAGATGTTTATAGAAGCTTTATTCACAATTGCCAAAACTTGAAAGTAATCAAGATGTCCTTCAATAGGTGGATAAATAAACTATGGTACACCCAGACAATGGCATGTATTCAGCACTAAAAAGAAATGAGCTATCAAGTCATGAAAAGATACGAAGAAAACTTAAATGCACATTACCATGTGAAAGAAACTGATCTGAAAAGGCTACATACTGTATGCTTTCAATTATATGACATTCTAGAAAAGGCAAAACTATGAAGATAGTAAGAAGATCAGTGGTTGCCAGGAGTCAGTGGGTAGAGAAGTGTGAATAAGCAGAGCACAGAGGAGTTTTAGGGCATTGAAACTACTCTGTATAATGTTAATACTATAATGGTAGATATGTGTCATTATACATTTGCCAAAACCCATAGAATTTACAGCACTAAAAGTAAATCTTAATGTAAATTACGGTCTCTAGGAGATAATGACCCATCAATGTAGGATCATGCATTATAACAAATGTACCACTGTGCTGTGAGATGTTGGTAATGGGGGGAGGATGTGCATGTGTGGGGGCAGGGAGTATATGGGAAATCTCTACCTTCCTCTCAATTTTGCTATGAAGCTAAAATGGCACTAAAAAAAAAAAAAAAAGAGTCTTAAAAAATGTAGTCACAACTCCCTCTTCACTCGTGCCCATTGTTTTTGTTTCTTATTTTACTGAGAAAATAGGAGCCAAGAAGTGAATTTCACCATGTTCCCTCCACCTTGTTTACCCACTGCTATGGTCTGAATGTTTGTGCCACCCCAAAATACACTTGTTGGAACCTAATCCCCAGTGTGATAGTGTTTAGGGATGGAGCCTTTAGTAGGTGATTAGGAGCCCTTGTAAATGGGATTAGTGTCCTCATAAAGGGTGTGAGGGAGTCTGTTTGCCCCATCCAACCTGGGAAAACATATAGAAGGTGACACTCACAAGTAATGGGCCCTCACCAGACACAGAATCTTCTGGCAGCATGATCTTGGAATCCTCAGAACAGTGAGCAATAAGTTTCTGTTGTTTATAAAGTACACAGTCTAAGGTATTTTGTTAAAGCTACCCAAATATACTAAGACAGCTACTTACCTGCATCTGTGTGTATATACTCTGCTTTCTCATCTCGTACATGAAGAAACTTGTTAGTGCTCCTAGCTAAGGATAATCTCTTCTTATGCAATAAATCCCATGCTTTCTTGCTTGTTCACCACCAACCTCCTAATAATTATCTCCTCTATAGCCTATGTTAATTAAATTTATTTATTTATTTATTTATTTCTCCTCATTCATTCTTTCCTTCCTCCCTTTCTCTCCCCTCCCTCCCTCCCTCCCTCCCTTCCTTCCTTCCTCCTTCCTTTCTTGCTTATAGGGTCTTGCTCAGTCATCCAGGCTACAGTGCAATGCCGTCATCATAGATCACTCCAACCTCAAAATCCTAGGCACAAGCAATTGTCCTGCCACAGCTTCCCAAGTAGCTGGGACTATAGGTGCACACCACCATGCCCAGCTAAATTTTTTAAAAAAAAATTTTTGTAGAGATGGGGTCTTGCTATGTTGTTCAGGCTGATCTTGAACTCCTGACCTCAAGCAATCTTCCTGTCTTGGCCTCCCAAAGTGCTGGGCTTACAGGTGTGAGCTGCCACTGCAGGCCTAGCTTTTCTCTTACTACATGTTATTTCTCCAATTAAAAAAAGTAAATATAGCCTCTCCACCTAAGAATGGCCAACAAACATATGAAAAAATGCTCAACATCTCTAATCATCAAGGAAATGCAAATCAAAACCACAATGAGATATCACTTAACTCCAGTGAGAATGGCCTTTATCAAAAAGTCCCAAAACAATACATGTTGGCGTGGATGCAGAGAGACAGGAACACTCATACACTGCTGGTGGGACTGCAAACTAGTGCAACCTCTGTGGAAAGCAATATGGAGATACCTTAAACAGATACAAGTAGACCTATCATTTGATCCAGCAATTCCATTATTGGGCATCTACCCAAAAGAACAAAAGACATTATATAAAAAATACATCTGCACCCAAATGTTTATAGTAGCACAATTCACAATCACAAAGATGTGGAAACAACCCAAATGCCCATCAATACATGAGTGTATTAGTAAAATGTGGTATATGTATACCATGGAATATTACTCAGCTATAAGAAATAATGGTGATAGAGAGTCTCTTATGTTCTCCTGAATAGTGTTGGAACCCATTCTACTAAGTGAAGTATCCCAAGAATGGAAAAATAAGCACCACATGTACTCACCAGCAAATTGGTTTCCCTGATCATCACCTAAGTGCACATTTGGGAATAACAACAATTGGGTGTCGGGCAGATGTGGGGGGGGGATGGGTGTATACCTACATAATGAGTGTGATGTTCACTGTCTGGGGAATGGACATGCTTGAAGTTCTGATTTGGGGGGTGGAGGGGCATGGGCAATATACATAACCTAAACTTTTGTATTCCCATAATATGCTGAAATAAAAAATAATAAAATGAATTAAATTATAGAAATAAAATAAGTAAATAAATAACCTCTTTTTTTAAAATCTCATTTGCCCTCCAGTTACCTCCTCTCTCTTTTCTTCCATTTATGTTAAAATTAATCAGAAGAGCTGTCTATAAATAAGCACATTCTCCAGTTCCTCTAACCAAGATATCTCTTGAATCTATTCCATTCTTTTGGTATCCACTACTCCACCAAAAGTGTCCCTTTCATTGTCAATGATGAGTGCCATGTTTCCAAATCCAATTGTAAATTTTCAGTTCTCATCTTATTTGATTAGGCAGCAATATTTGCACAATTGAACCTTAGAAATTTCTCCTTCTTAAATTTTTCCTTTTTTAGCTCCTACCTCAGGATTCTCCTTGTCAGTTTTCTTTCCTGATTCTTCATTATTTTAATCTTACAATGTTCGTGTGTATCAGAGCTTACACGTTTTCTTTTATATACCTCAGTCCTTATAAGTTTTCTCCTTTCACTGCATTCATTCCCTTGCTTTCATCCAGTGCCATGGTTTTAAATGACATTTATAACCTGATGACTTTCCAGCCTCAACATTGCCCTTATACTCCAGAGTCGAATATACAACTACTTATTTGAAATCTGGATTTAGATGTCTAACAGGAATTACTGAAATTTAGTGCATGCAAAGCCACTCAAACCTAATCCCTGTGGTCTTTTCTGTTTCAGAGAAAGGCAATTCCATTCTTCTAATTGTTTGACCCCAAAACCTTACACTTATTCTTACACATCCATCACTCCATCTATTAGTAAATGCCAAGGCTCAATCTTTAAAAGTATCCAGAATCTGACAACAATCATACCACCTCCATCATTACCACCTTGATCTAAGCCAATATCATTTCTCACCTGGAATACTGAAATAGCTTTCTCTTCTACCTTGACTCCCTGCTTCTACCTTTACCCTTCTTAACTATATTTTTAACAAATTAGCCATAGTAACTGTATTAAATTAAAGGGAAGTCTGTGTAACAAGTCTCCTTAAAACCCTCCAATAGTTTTCTATATCACTTTGAATAAAAGCCAAGTCCTTATAACAGTTTTTGGCCTGCACAGGGTCACTACCATTTTCTTTCCACACTTAGGTCCTAACACTCTACCTTTACTCACTTTGTACCAGCCATCCTGTTCTCCATCCTGTTTCCTTTTTTTGAGTACTTTTAAAATATTTTTTATTTTTAATTATTATGGGTACCTAATAGTTGCATATATTTATAGGGTACATGTGAAGTTTTGATATAGGCATACAATGTGAATTAATCAAATCAGGAGTATTGGGGTATCCATTGCCTCAGGCATTTAACATTTCTTTGTGTTAGGAACATTTCAATTCTATTCTTTTAGTTATTTTAAAGTATACCCTAACTTATTGTTGACTACAGTCACTTTGTTGTGCTATCAAGTATTGTTCATTTTAACTATCTAACTATATTTTGGACTCATTAACCATCCTCACTTTATCTCTGCTACCCTTCCCAACCCCAGTAACCATCATTCTACTCTCTATCTCCATGAGATCAATTGTGTTTAATATTTAGCTCCCACATATCAGTGAGAACATATGAGATTTGTCTTTCTGTGATTGGCTTGTTTCACTTCACTTAATGTCCCCCAGTTCCATCTATGTTGTTGCAAATGGCAGGATTTCATTCCTTTTTGTGGCCATATAATCTTCCATTGTGTATAGGTACTACAATTTCTTTATCCATTCATCTGCTGATGGATATTTAAGTTGATTCCAAACCTAGGCTATTGTGAATAGTGCTGCAATAAACATGGGAGTGCAGATATCTTTTCAATATACTGAATTTCCATCCTTTACCTTAGGACATATACCTAGCAGTGGGATTACTGGGTCATAAGTTAGTTCTATTTTGGGTTCTTTGAGGAGCCTCATACTGTTCTCCATAGAAGTTGCACTAATTTACATTCCCACCAACAGTGTACCAGGGTTCCTCTTTCTCCACATCCTTGCCAGCATTCGTTATTGCCTGTATTTTTTATAAAAGCCATTGTAACTGAGGTGAGATGATGTCTCACTGTAGTTTTGATTTGCATTTCTCTGATGACTAATGACATTAAGCATTTTTTAATATAACTGTTTCCAGCCTGTTTCTTGATCACAATAGGTATGCTCTGCTTCAGGGTAATTGCACAGATATCTTGGGCAGTAGAAAGGTAAATTCAAATTTTGGGATTCCTCCACACTTCCCTAATCCTTGTCGTTTGCTTTTTTCTTGTAGTTATGTCTAAATGTTCTGAGGAGCATTTGCTTTGTGGCATGGAGTTCAGTGTACATGGTGTGTACCTCCCCGGTGTCAACACCTACTCTAGCTTCTGCTGACAGTGTCATTCTGGTCTGGTCTTCACTCATGAACTTTTGCAGTTCACTTACTCCCCCATTTTCTTTATTTGGTTCACAATTCCAATTCAGATATGCCACCTCTCCAGGCCATCTGCACTGTTCTTGGTCTCTGGGTAAACTTCACACTGCTCTAGTAACCCCCTAGGCTGCAGAAAATTCACTCAGTCCATCATAAGTCTTTCTGCCCAGACATATCACGTGGTGTGTTCTGTCATTCCCTCTCCAGTGTAGGCATGGATACCGCTAAGGCCCTTGTAAATTGCTTTTCGCCTTGAGAACAGGAAACTCAGCCAAAAAAAAAAATTTTTTTTTTGGTTTATATCTTTCTCTTTCTAGGGTTTCATTCTAGGTAGGGGAAATAAAAAAGGTTTATTTTTCAAGAACTCACCAGTATTCATGTTCTATTTTCCCCTTTCTGATTTCTCTCTTCATGTACCCATTTGTGGAAAACTTATCTGGTCTTGAATAGTGCTGGAGACTAGGGAAGCCTTGTTTTCCAAGGCTTCCAAATCTCTGAACAAGAGTCCTGGATTTGAAGCCTAAAACCAATAACTGACTTTGCCTTTATTGTCTTAATTTTGCTGTATCATCTCTTTCTTTTGGCAGGAAGCAGATAATGCTCTAGCTACTCTTTGAGTAGGAAAGATGGTGAATAAGATATAGAAAGTAAGGGGGAAAAGCCCTTTGATTTATTAGCAAAATATTATCCTACTATGTAGCGTATATCAGCTATTTGGAAATGAATATAGGATATGCTCTGGTCTATCATTTATGCTGGGAATTATGTATTCTGGGTTTGATGTATCTTAATTTGTGATGCATTGAGTTTTACGTAGAGCCATAGGCTTCTTGAGTTTGTTTCAGGGGATTTTATTTCAAAGAATTAGGAAATCACTTTGAATACTATACCATATATACACAGTACCATATATACATTGAAAATACTATATATGCAATATATTACATATAGATAGATAGGAATTTATAGATATGTAGACATAGACAGTGTTAAGGATCCAAATGTTCCACTGTCAATATTTGTTTTCATAAACTTTGAAAAAATTAAGAAATCTGCAGACATAAATTACTTTTAAAAAGTCTTCTTTTTCATAGTAGAATGAGGAGCAGAAAAAAATATCAAGTAGTTCATATTTAGAATCCTCTCTAGAAAGACAAAGTAATCTGGTGGGGCTTCACTGCTATTTGCTTAGACAGTTGTTGTTCTTCTCCTCCCTGTTTTTCAAATACTAATTAATTACAGTGGTCTCCTCTGTGGTCATTTCCACCCTCATCTATACAAAGCACTGCCTTAAAGTCTCTCTTTCTTTACAGCACATAAAGTAATCAGCCCTCTCTCTGGTCTTGCCCTCTGGGAATGTAAATCTTCTCAATTCCACCCTCAAATTCTGAATTATAAAAAATTGCCTTTAAAAAATGTAACTGAACATGTATTATTGAGTTAAGGAGTTTTCTTTCCATTGATGTATACTGTAACTCTGAAACGCATGAAGGATTCTGATATACACTAGGTCTAACTGGGAAAGATATTTCAGATATGGTAATGCCAAACTTAATTGCTTTAAAAAACCTTGGAGAAGATTGGTGTCCCTGGTGCAGCTGAGGGTTGTCTGTGGACCATTTTGAAATCTGGAATGAAGTGACTTGGATCAGAACTTCCAAGGTCAGTAGTTTTCACCATGGAATTCACTTCTCCAGCATCCAGCTGGTTCATGTAGCCCCAACACCTGAAGTAAATCTCTTTTGCTTTGATATCATCTGGTAGATGAACTTTTGCTGCAGGTGAAAAGAATGGAATATTTCTACTTTTTGGCTCTTTATATTACATTCTTTGATTCCATAACAGATGAAATTCAGTTTATTTTAGAGAGTCCCCCTTGTTTTCTTCCTTTTTTATTTTTTGACACTTCTAGTATGTAAAAAAAAAAAAAAAAAAACAAAAGCCAAGGAAAAAGCCAGTTTTCCTATGTATTGGTGACTTTCTTTCACATTAACCCCATTTTCTTTTTAAGGATTTAAATATTCCTTCTTTTCTTCATTTACGTGCTCGTTCTACCAACATTTGTTGGGCATTTATTAAGTGCCGGGTTTTGGTGAAGGCGTACTTCCTACTCCCTGAAGAGGTTACACTTTAAAAAAAGTAAACAGTCATATAAATAAATATTAAAAAAAATTCTCTTTGTGGTTGTCTTAGTTTGTTCAGGCTGCCATAAATACCAAAGACTGGATGACTTATAACCAATTGACATTTATTTCTCACAGTTCTGGAGGCTGGAAACTCCAAGATCAAGGCACTGGCGTGTTTGGTGTGTGGTGAGGGCCTGATTTTTCATTCATGGATGCTGTCTTTTTGCTGTGTCCTCACAGTATAGAAGGGGCAACAAGCCCCGCTGGGCCTTTTTATAAGGGCACTAATACCATTCATGAGGGCTCTGTCCTCATGACCTAATCACCTTCCAAAGGTCCCACCTCAATATACCATCACATTTGGGGTCAGGATTTCAACATATGAATTTTAAACAGACATAAACATTCAGATTCTAGGAGGGTTGTGAGAGAAACATGTACATACTTAAATGGAATATAATAATCAGTTTTACTCAGGGATAGGCTTTAAAGAAGAGACAGTTCTTAGACCGTGTAAACACAAGTATTTCTATGAGTGTATTTTCATTATTAAACAAATTTTTAATTTCATTCTGAACATTAGAATCTGATGAGTTTATATACACAGACAAATTTTTACTCATAGTGATGTTTTTGAAAAGTTACATTAAGACTTCTGGTGCCATGCTTATATCTACAGTAGATGCCTAAATGGGATGAGCAACCATGGGTTCTTTGTTCCAAGGCAAATTCCTAACTAGTAATGAGTACACAACTATTTCTACCTGATTATCACTGTAAACCATTTTTGGCTATTTCAGAGAAATTTTCCAAAAGGAAATATTAGCAACGTCTCTTGAGCCCAGCTTGATGATTAAGAATAAAAAGTCCAGTCTTGTCTAGATTAATTTATAGGCTTTCAGGAATATCTATTGGAGTATAAAAAACAACGTTTGATTTATGCAGCATTACAGGGATAAAGAAGATAAAATTTCTTTGGTGAACTTATCATAAGCCATCTACAGCCTCTCATATATTATGAGCACACCATGCTCATGATCATTTTTTTGATTAAAGGAAAAAAAACTATTAGGTTGTATGACAAATATTTATTCATCCCCAACTGGATGCAGCAAGAGAAGTCAAGATAGAAGGTAGTATCAGAATGTGTCATAGAATCCGCACTACTCAGTCCGTGTTGTCAAGCATTTAAGGTTTACACAGAGCAGCAGTGTGCTGCAGCACTCACATTCCAAAGTGATTTTTCTGCAATCAGAGTTTCATTCATTACCCAATTTTCATGCAACTCCCCTGGCATTTGAAATATGTTTCAAGGTAGACTCCCCAAGGGCTTTTCCCCTCCCATAATAACTGATCTGCAGTGTCCAAAGATAGATCTAAATATCTTTGGTGCAAATTACTTGAGGCCTGCAGAGCATGATTCTCTGTCATCTTCATCACATTTCACACCTACAGAACTGATAACAGATTAATATCTAGGCTGAAAATATTTCATCAGCGTCTCTGGCTAAGGCACCTTGCATTATTTTATCTGGGGGCACCAATAAAAGGAGGAGGGGGCATAGAAAGAAAAAATTTATTTGCACTCAGAGACGAGAAGAAAAAAAAAAAAGAATTTCCTTTAGTATTATGAGACAGGCGACAAAGCCGGTCCTGGCAAAGTTCTCTGCTCCGATTATGTATACACTTTTATTCAATCATTGTATCGCTCCGTGTCTGACATTTGGTCAATAGTGCAATCTGCCACCGATCAGAATAAAACAGCCACCCCAGAGCACCTTGGAATTTCATTAGTTTCCTTTCAATGTAGTCCTTATAACTAGATGTTTATTTGGAAACACAAATTTAAAGTTCAATTCTGTGCCTGTCAATATTAGTAAAAAGTCAAGGAACTTAGACATTACTGTAAACCTGAGGTTTTTTTCTTATTTATTTATTTATTTATTTGTAGAAAAAGAGTTGAGGGATGGACAGCAGGGCATAAGTAAAAAATTTAAAAACAAAATTTGAAATAAAAGAGGATTAAAGGCAAATTTTGCAGATATGGAAGACATAGTTTTTTAATATTCTGGGTTATGATAAGTGTAAAAATGGAAAAATACCCAGAAATTTGTTTTACATATATATATATTCAGTCTCTGTATATTGCAAAGGATGTTGAAAGTGAAGATTGGTGAGAAAACAGTGATATCAACATATAATATTGTTCATTACAAGGACACAGCACAATATGGTGTTAAAGAAATGGATTTGGTTTTGTCCAGAGTTAGGTATGAATAGTGTTACTCAATCATATATTAGCTGTTGGCTTTGGCATAATTTTTGGCTAAGCCTCAATTTTTTCATCTGAAAATGGGGTAGTGCCTCCTAACTTGATAAACTGGATGAGAGCGATGAAGTGTAATAACGTATATCTAAAACAGGTCACATAGTAAGCCCTTTATATTCATTTTCTCTTTCTTCCTTCCTTGTTTGCACAACAATCAGAATAAGAGTTATCCGATGATCTTACTACTTTAAAACTATTTTATTCTACATCACATATTCTTTTCCTCAATTATTCATTTGTTCATTCAAGATCCACTTTGTACCAAATGAGTTGGTATGTTTAAGGCTATAGAGAAACAAGTGAATGAGTCAATTAAAGATCAGTAAGAAATAATGTTCTCATAAGACTAAGTCAAATGCTGCAAATATTTATATTAACAACTTTCTAAGAAAAGAAATTTGGTTAGTAATTAGAAGATTCTCTTTTATTGGTCTAATGCTATTTTCATATTTTAGCATAGTGTGCATTAAGAGAATATGATCAAGGCATTATTGGTGTGTCACATGTAGTCTTAAAATATTATCTGTTTTTAGATAAAAAGAAATGCCAATAAATTTATAAAAAGATAAAATATCTGGTGTAATAATGGAATTGACAACTTAAAGTTTTTTTAAATAAAATGTGTTTCCTGGCATCATAACACATTTTTTACTTTTTTCATACTATTCATGGTACCATTCACATACTATCTTGTGCTTTTTAATTTTGTTTTGCTTTGTTTAGAAGCTTTAGAGCCATTTTTCTAAATTACTGTGTGTAATAACAAATGCAATATTAATCTTCCCATTCATACTTTAGTTGTGATCCTCAGTTGCAATTGTCTTTATATGCTTTAAAGCAGCTAAATATTATATATATATATATATATATATATATATATGTTTTATGTTCACCACAATGATTTGGAATATTGTAGTTGAAGAGAAATTCATTTTTAATAGCTTATAAAAAGTGAAAAAGCATTAGAACTCTGTTATGTTGATCATTACAAAGCAGTCCTATATATTTAATAACATTTCTTTGGGGATTTATATTTTATATGAAGTCATATTTTTCAGTGCTTTTTTAAATCAATAATAATCATAATGGTAATTAATATTCATTGGATGATTATTATAAGGTAGGTACTGTTCTAAGTTCTCTATGCAGATTAGTTCATTTAGTCTTTACAATAAACATTATGAGATAGGTACTATTATTACTCTTATTTTAATGATGAGAGGACTAATGTGTAGAGAGACCCAAGGTCACAGAGATGCTAAGGGCTCTTACCCACTATTTTCAGCTGCTTCAGTAACAAATCAGTCTATACATCATGTTTCTATACATTGGAAAACTACAAGATGAGAATATATCTCTTAGCATTATCTACTTCACAGAACCAGAATCTGAAGATAAATCATAAAACTTTTAATGTATTATTCTTCTGAAAAGACAAGATTATTAATATAATGAACAACTTTCAAATTTTTATGAGGAGTAAATATTTACCAAAGTTTGAACAAAACGTAAGGATGTAAATAGAAAATTTATAAGACTGAACTTCTATTTTGTATTTGTAATCTTGAATCCAGAGTTCATAGGCTCTTATTAAATTGTTTTTGAGAACTGTGTAGGGGCATTGGTTCTTTTCCTTCTCTTGTATTCCTTCCCTTTGGGAAGACTCTTCCCTCACTGTATGTGGTTCTGGTAGAGCTGTCAATCAAGAACCTGAGTTCTCTGCCACAGCTTGAGGCACATGGTGTCAGTGGTCAACTAGAATATCCCAACTCAAGGAGCAGGATGATTGGTCCAGGGGTAGACACATGATCCCAGCACATTCTGACAGAAATCTTTAAGGGGATTTGACATAAAAGCTGGGAAAGGCACAGTTTCTCTCTCCCGGGGCTTTAAAACTGTGGGAACCATGCAAGCTGGGAGTAGCTGGAAATCATCTGGTAGTGACAGGGAGAAAGCTGGTTGAGAAAAGGTCACATGAAGTCAGGCACAGCCTAGAAATGGAAAGGAAAAGATGAATCTTGGTGACACATTAGAACTCTGTGAGTTTGATGGAAGGAGATTTCTTGTTCATCTTTATATGCCCAGCATAATAGGCAATAGGTTGACATATAAGAGCTGCTTAGTAAATATTGGTGGAAAGATTGAATGTGAGGCAACAGATTTTTTCAAAAAATACTTTGATTTGAGTTTCTATCACACATAACTAACAAATTCCTTGTTCCTTATTATGTGATACTATCACAAGATCTATCCAGTTGAATTTTAAAAAATTATATGTATAAAATATGGATTAAAAAACCCAGCAAATGTTAGCAGTATTCTTTCCATTTTACATGGCAACTACAGAACAAACTGGATAACTGAGGAGAAATGAATAAATTCCTAGAAGCATACAACCTATCAAACTAAATCAAGAAGAAATAGAAAGCTTGAGCAGACTAATAACAAGTAAGGGTATTAAATTTGTAATTAAAAAACTCTCAACAAAGAAAATCCCAGAACACATAGCTTCACAGGTGAATTCTATTAATACCAAACATTCAAAGAGAAATTAATATCAATTTTTCTTAACTCTTCAAAAAAATAGAAAAAGAGGGAACATTTCCAAATTCATTTCATGAGGCCACTATTATACTGATACCAAAGCCAAACAAAAACATCGCAAGAAAAGAAAATTACAGGCCAGTATTCCTAATGATCATAGATGCAAACATCTTTAATAAAATACCAACAATCTGAATTCAACAGTACATTGAAAGGATTATATTAATACAACATACCCCAGTAGGATTTATCCCTGAGATGCAAGGATGATTCAAAATATGAAAATCAATGATTGTGATACACCACATTAATAGAATAAAAGCTAAAAACCATGTGTTCATTTTAATAGATGCAGAAAAAGCATTTTACGAAATTGACCATCCATTTATCATAAAAACTCTCAGCAAAATAGGTATAGAAGGACCTTACCTCATCATAATAAAGGCCACATATGAAAATTCCATTACCAACATCATAATCAACAGGAGAAAATGAAAATCTTGTCCTCTAAAATCTAGTATAAGACATGACTGCCGATTATTCAACATAGTACTGAAAATCCTAGGTAAAGCAATTAGACAAGAAAAAGAAATAAAAGGTATCCAAATGAGAAAGAAAGAAGTAAAATTTTCACTGTCTGTGGATGATGTGGCCACATATGTAGAAAACTTTAAAGACACGACAACAATAACAAAAAACTGTTGAACCAATAAACAAATGTATTAAACTTGCAGGATGTAAAGTCAACATACAAAAATTAATGGCATTTCTACACCCAAACACTGAACTATCTTATTAATAAAAGAAAATTAAGAAAACAATCTCATTTACAATCACATCAAAAAGAATAAAATATTTAGAAATAAATTTAACTAAAGAAGTAAAAAACTTCTACACTGAAAAATACATAAATTATTGATGAAGGAAATTAAAGAAATCACAAATATATGGAAAAAATCCCACATTCATGTATTACAAAAATTAATATTGTTAAAATGTCCATAGTACTCAAAATGATTTACAGCTTCAATGCAGTTCCTATTAAAATTCAAATGGCATTCTTTACAAAAATAGAAAAAACAATCCTAAAATTCATATGGACTCACAAAAGTCCCCAAATAACCAAAGCAATCTTGAACAAGAAGACCAAAGTTGGAGACATTACACTTTCTGATTTCAAAGTATATTACAAAGCTGGAAAATTCAAAGAAATACAGTACTAGCATAAAAACAGACATATAGACCAATAAAACATAATAGAGAGCTCAGAAATAAATCTATAGTCAACTGATCTGCAGCAAGGGTGCCAAACATACATTAGGGAAACAAGAGTCTCTTCAATAAATAGCATTGGGAAAACTGGATATCCATAAGCAGTAAAATAAAATTAGACCTTTGTTTCATACTATACAAAAATCTACTCAAAATGGAATAAAGATTTGCATATAAGACCTGAAACCCTAAGACTACTAGAAGAAAACAGTGGATAAGCTTCTTTTTTTTTTTTTTTTTTTTTTCTTTTCTTTTTTTTGAGACAGAGTCTCACTCTGTTCCCTCGGCTAGAGTGCCATGGCATCAGCCTAGCTCACAGCAACCTCAAACTCCTGGGCTCAAGTGATCCTTCTGCCTAAGCCTCCCAAATAGCTGGGACTACAGGCATGTGCCACCATGCCCCGCTAATTTTTTGTATATATTTTAGTTGTTTGGCTACTTTCTTTCTATTTTTAATAGAGACAGGGTCTTGCTCAGGCTGGTCTGGAACTCCCGGGCTCAAACGATCCGCCTGCCTCGGCCTCCCAGAGAGCTAGGATTACAGGCGTGAGCCATTGTGCCCGGCCTGGATAAGCTTTTTGACATTAGTATGGGAAATAACTTTTTGGATACAACATGAAAAAACACAGGCAACAAAAGCAAAAATAGACAAGTAGGACTATACCAAATTAAAAAGCTTCTGCACAACAAAAAACCCCCAATTATTTGAGTGAATGGCAACCTCTGTAATGGGAGAAAGTATTTGCAAATCATATATCTGATAAGGGGTTAATATCCAAAATGCATAAGGAAGTCATACAACTCGATAGCAAAAGAATAAATAACCTGATTTTAAAAATATGAGCAAAGGAACTGAATAGACATTTTTTTCCAAAGAAGACATACAAATGGTCAATAGGTATATGAAAAGGTGCTCAATATCACTAATCATCAGGGAATTGAAAAACAAAACCACAATGAGATATCATCTCACTCCTTTTCAGATGGCTACTATGAAAAAGACAAATGATAGCAAGTGTTGGCTAAAGGGTACAAAGTTTCAGTTTTTCCAGATGAATAAGTTCTGAAGATCTAATGAATATAATGACGACTATAGTTAACAATACTATATTGTATACTTGAAATTTGCCAAAAGGGTAGGTCTGAAGTATTCTCACTACCAGAAGGAGGAGAAGAAGAGGGAGGAGAAGGAGGAGGAGGAGGAGGGAAGAAGAAGAAGAAGAAGGGAAGAAGGAGGGGGAGGAGGAGGAAATGGTAATGATATGAGGGAAGTGATGGATATGTTAATTAGCATGATTGTAGTGAATATTTCAAAGTGTATACATGTATTAAAACATCAAGTTGAACACCTTAAGTATACACCATATTTATTTGTTAATTATACCTCAGTAAAGCTAAAAAATTTATAGGCTACAAAAATTTTGGACAGTCACTATTTAAAAAATTTACAATCTTTTATCAACCAATATATTAATAAATGTTAACTTTATGACACTGTATCTAGTAATATTCTAGGCACTTTAGTAACAAAAAATATAACAGAAAATAAAAAAATGAACATAACACTTGGAAAATGAGCAGATATAAAAATAACAAGCTTGCTATGGTTTGAATGTGTCTCTCAAGTTTCATGTGTTGGAAATTTAATCCCCAATGCAACAGTGTTGATAGGTGCGGCCTAATGGGAGACCTCATGAATAAATAATTGTCATTAGCACAGGAGTGTGTTTATTATTTCAAGAGTGGGTTTGTTATAGAAGAAAGTTAGGTCTCCTTTTGCCCTCTCTCACTCTCTCTCTAACCCATGTGACGCCTTCCACCATGTTATGACACAGCAAGAAGACCCTCACCAGACATGGCCCCTAAATCTTGGTCTTCACAGTCTCCAGAGCTGTGAGCCAAATAAATTTCTGTTCATTATAAATCACCCAGTCTGTGGTATGGTGTTATAACAACACAAAATGAACTAAGACCGAAAATTAGTACCAAGAATTGGGGCTGTTGCTGTAACAAATATTTGAAAATGTGGAAGCAACTTTGGAAGAGGGTAATGGATAAAGGATGGAAGAGTTTGGAAGACCAGGCAAGAAAAAGCTTATATTGCCATGAATGGAGTGTTAAGAGTAATTCTGGTGAGGACCCAGAAGAAGACATGGGCTGTAAGGAGAGTCTAAATTTTCTTAGGAATTACTTAAGTGGTTGTGATCAGAATGTTGGTAGAGATATGAATGGTAAAGGCCATTATGATGAAGTCTCAGATGAAACTGAGAAGCAAGGTATTGGGAATGGAGTATAAGTCTTCCTTGTTACATAATTGCAAAGAACTTGGTGGAATTGTGTTCATGTCCTAGGAAATTGTGCAAGACAGAACTTAAGAGTGATGAAAGTGATGAACTACAATATCTTAAAGAAGAAATCTCTGAATAGCAAAGCATTCAAGGTGCTGCATGGCTTCTTTTGGACACTTACAGTAAAATGAGAGAGAGGAAAGTAATTTAAAGGTGGAATTTATAATTAAAAGGGAAGAAGAATGGATATTTGGAAAATTCTCAACCTGGCCATGTAAAGAATAAAAAAGCCTGTTTGGGAGAAAATGCTAAAGATGTGGCCAAGCAACCATTTGCTAAAGAGGTTAATACAGATAGAAGGAAGCCAGGTTCTACTCATCTCAACAATGAGAGAATGACCCTGAAGACATTTCAGATATCTTTAAGGCAAACTAGGGCCTTGAGGGCAAGTTTTCCAGAGAGATGACCATGGGACCATAGCATTTACTGCCCTGTGCCTTGGGGCTCTGATTTCTGAATTCTGGTACAATGCCCCTTGGCCACCCCAACTATGGCTCAAGTGGGGCCTGGTGCAGCTTATCTGCTGCTCCAGAAGGAATGTACAAATGGTAAACCTTGGCAGCATGCACTTGGTGCTAATTCTACAGGCATGCAGAATACAAGAACTGTGGGGTCATGGTGGCCTGTACCTAGACTTCAAAAGATGTTTTGGACAGTCTGGGAGTCCAAGCAGAGACTTGTCACGGGGGTGGAGCCATCACAAAGAGCCCCCACTAGAGGAATGCCCAGCAAAGCCATAGAAGTCAGGCTACCACAAGAGAGTCCCCACTAGGGCAATGCTTAGTGGAGCCACATAAGTGGAGTAACCCCTAAGACTTCTGAAGTATATGATCACCAACATGCAACTCCAGCCTAGAAAAGCTGCAGACCTGAGCTCCAACCTATGAGAGCTTTTGGGAGGAATGAGCCCAGCAAAACCATAGGGGTGGGGCTGTCTGGGCCCAACCCCCACCCCAGTGTGCCCAGGATGTGGGACATGGAGTCAAAGGAGATTATTCTACAACTTTAAGGCTTAATATTGCTTTCCCTGTTTGGTTTTAGACTTATTGGAGATCAGTTACCGCTTTCTTCTTGCTTATTTTTTGCTTTTGAAATGGGAATGTCTATTCTATGCCTTTCCCACCATTATATTTTGGAAGTGGATAACTTATTTAATTTCACAGGCTCACAGCTGTAGGGAAAATTACCTCAGGATGAATCATGCCTTGAGTCTCACCCAGATCTGATTTAGATGAGACTTTGGGCTTTGGATTTTCTGCCATGTTATGATGTAGCAAGAAGGCCCACACTAGATATGTCCCCTTGATCTTGGACTTCCCAGTCTTCAGAATTGTGAGCCAAATAAATTTATGTTCATTATAAATTGCCCAATATGTGTTGTTCTCTTTTAGCAACACAAAATAAACTAAGACAAGGCTGGTGTGAGAAATAACAGTGTACACTGAAAATATCCTAAGATTTAAAGAGGAATGGAATCACATAGTCTGAGGTAATCAGAGAAGATCTCATGGAGGGCATGGAACTAACCTGGATCTGAAACTGTGGAGAAACTTTTGGTGGTGAATGAGGGGAAGAAAAAGCCCAAGGTAAGGAGATAGGGTGGGGACTAGATCTGACTTTTGTAGGGGATGGAGAGGAGTGTCCCACAGTCCAGTGAAGAATTCATTTGGAGAGTTAGATGAATGAATAGATGAGGTCTGCTTAGAGAGGGAATAAATTCGAAATATTTAGTTTTTATATTATTTACACTAGAGAGTCTTTCAAAGAAAAATGATCCTATGATAAATACCTTAGGAAAATTGATTTGGCATTAGCATGCAGAATAACTATAATACAAGAGAGACCAGAAAACCCTGTAGAAACCTTGTGCTCAGTTCATATAGAAAATCTTTAATCTCATAGAAAGGATGGTAGTAGAGATCATATGCAAAGGGAAGAAAAGAGAGCTTATTCAAATTAAATTCTTGGTATAAAATGTGAAGCAAAGCAGAGATTCAGGATTACTCCTGAACTCCTACTTTTGGAAGAATGTGAAAAAGATGAAATCATCAAAGGAAATACTCAGGTTGAAAGTAAAGATAATTATGAATTTGGTTTTGATAATCTAAGGTAATAGTAACATGAGTAAGTAGAAAGTTTCTGTTGGTAGGTAGTTCTCAATTCAGGGGTTTAAGTAAAATGTTGGTAGGTAGTTCTCAATTCAGGGGTTTAAGTAAAAGGTCAAGGTAAGTACTACAGATCTGGCAGTCAACAGTACTGAATTCATAGCTATCTACTTTTAGTGGCCCATGAACACATTTTAATTTTTTTTTAATTATAGTAAAAAAGTAAACTTTTAAATCAAAAAGTGTTTTACTCATATTACTAATATATTTGTCTTTATACCAATTCAGTTGTAAAATATAGCTTAACATTTTGTTTTATGGAGGAAGTAGCCAATGAAGACAAAAGTACCTAAGGCCCATGAAAATCATAATGATGTTCTGTAGGTTTAGCTGTGATGATGAAAATGAATGATTAGGAAGTGAGCGAGAGGCAAAGACTGGGTCTTAGAGCAATGGTTTCTGAGATTTGTTCTTCCTTTCACATATACATTTACATGCATAACATGCCCACGAGCATGCCTGATGGTGTGGGGCATGTATACTAGGTGCTCACTAAATAGATGCTGAGTAACTGGGCATGTATTCCTCCAGCAGGACCACAGTAACTGTGTTTTATCCCCGTGATGGTGACATCGCTTGCATCCTCTAGCCAAGCTTCCTGTATGTGCATCCTGTCAACGCCCCTACTTAAGAGATCAATTAAAGAGCAAAAAAAAAAGATGTTAATTTAGCTTTCACAATCTATTTTTCTTAGTTTAGATCCAGCATTCTCATATTTTGAAACAGAAAAAACAACACAAAAAACAATTATTATAATGGTTTTAAATATGATTACAGGAATAAAAGAATGCAGCATTCACTTGAGAATACTAATACAAAATTAAATGGTATGCTATCATTTAAGAATGGTAAAGAACCTTTCTCCATATACTTGATTAACCACATGATTCTTCAGGTCTCTGAGCACTTAAGGTAACCTGAAGATATAAAATATACTCTCAAGTCTCTCTGACTCAACTCTGTTAGTGCTTTAAGGAAAAAAAAAAAAGAACAAATTTTACATGTTATTCCTATTTTCCCTAGTATTTTTTTCTATTCTTCTATCTTGGACTCCTGTTATGTCAGATTTCACAGAAGTGCTTTCAATTTTATTCCTGAAATGATGTGATATTTAAAACTCATCTAAAGTTAAGTTGATCACAACTATATCTTTTTAAAAAATTTTCTAAACTGCACTCCTTTTATTCTTCAACAAAGTTTGCTAAAGGAATGACTACATTTCTTTAACACCGCAAATAATAAAGTTGACTGTGTATTTGAGCAGGTTGACAGCTTCACTTAGCAAACTCACCCTAAATTCCAAAAACAAACAGTTGGCTGACAATGGTTGAGATGACAACAGAAATAATTTCAAGCAGTAACAAAAACAGATTTAAGCTAGTATACACAACAGTGCAAGCCTTTTCTTTTTAAATGATATAAAAAGGAAAGCAATCAAAGGAGAAGGAGGCAACATGCCCATTAGCTACGGCACAAAGTCTTGGCCTATTGCAGTAAGTTATTTACAAAATCAAGTTAAAGTGCATCCTTTGTCCTTACCAGCAGGTGCAGCTATTAAGCAGGAAACATTCAAATATAATTTGGCCTTGAGGGGAAAAATAAATAGACAGTTTCCTTTCCCTTCCATTACAAATGCCTAACACAAGCACGATAATTTAATAATTCTATTTTCATTTGCAGGAAAAATTAGCCATTTATTTGGAGTTTCGAAATCACTAAACTCTGAATACTTGCGTGTGATCAGTTCTTATGTTGCATATTGATTTAGAGGAAATGGCTTTTTGGTTCTCCATTCTCTTTATACTATTAGTTTCCCTTCAACTATTTAGCAGAAGCCTACAAGTGCAATGTATGTTTATGGGGAATGGAATCAGCAATACATTTCTTTTTTAATAAGGTGAGCTATTCAAACATATGGTAAGAGTGGCCCTTTTGTACTGAAAATTGACCAGAATTCACCTCTGGATGTGGCATCATAAAGTGAGTGGCTGCTGGAAGATGGTCTTGCTGAGACTACCTTGAGGTAGATTATGTGGAAAGTGCAGTGTACCAGCAGTGTCTTAGGACAGCGTCCAGGAAGCAAAAAGGAGAGGATTAAGAACCTAGACAGCATGGGTTTAAGGAGCAGAGAAGCAAATGAGATGTAGTTGTGAAAGAGACAAAATGAAAATCAGCAATGAGCATCATTTTACCAACAGAAAGATACCAGAATCAAAGAGTGGTCAACAGTATAAAATGCTAAAAATTAACAACCTCTCATTGAATTTGGTAATTTGAAGAATAGTTTCAGGGAATTCAGTATGATATAAAGCCAGACAGAGCAGTGGGTTGAATATATATGAAAGGTAATGCAAATTTAAACTTCCTTTGAGTACTGTGGATGTAAACTGAAGAAGCAAGATGGAGAGATACTTGGGAGAATGAATCTGAGAGGGGAAATAGGGAATGGAACTTAAAGATATGAGACAGTTTAAAGACAGGAGAAGGAAAAAAGAAAAAAAAAAGTAACACTTCATGAAGCAAAGACCATGGACTCCATGAGGTCTTGGAGGAGATGGAAAAGGTTGACCTCCGAGGCTCAGGTGATGGTGTTGGTTTTGATGAGGAGGCATTCTCTTCTTCTAACACAGCAGGAACAGAGATGAGGACATGAGCAGACACTGGTAATTGGTCCTTTGTTTGGAGAGGATGAGCAGAGATTCTAGTTCATGCTGTTCATTATTTTTTCCATGAAATAGGCAAAACCACTTGCTGAGGGTGAGAGTAGCAGGCGTGTGGTAGGTACTTTGAGTTAAGTGGGAAATTTTTGAAACAGAGGCTGATACTTCTGTAGGGACATCATCCAAAGTGCTTGTCTGCACAAAGGCTAAAAGTGGATGGTAAAACTAATCCATAACTGGCTCAGGAGAGAATGAATGATAGAAGAACAAGGAACTGATGAAGTGGTGACTCCTCTTGAGAAAAGAGGTGAAATAGTTAAAGGGGTTCAAGCTGTGTAGGGAAGCTTTCAAGAGTCAGTGTGTCTTATTGATCTTTATGACTCCAAGTTTAGCACAGAAATCAGCATGTGGTAGATACAAAATAAATGGCGGTAGAATGGAGGGTGTCATGAAGTGGCTAATGGAAAGAAGTGTCTGCCTTGATGACATTCCAATTAGTAATGGTAATAATAATCCTACTGCCAATAGTAATCATAATGATAACAAATATTTGTTGAGTGCTTATATGTGTCTAGCACTGTTTTGAGCTCTTTACTTGTATTATCTCATTTAATTCTCACATAGCTACATGAGGTAGATAATATTGTCACTGCAATTTTACAAGTGAGAGGCAGGTCAAATAACTTGTGAAAGCCAGATAGATAATAAATGGAGGAAGACGGATTTAAATCAGGTGGTCTGATTCCTGAGGTCATGGTCTGTAGAGGAGTGAGAAAGCCAGAATGATAGGAACATATGATTGAAGACAATGATATAAAGCAGCAATCCTCAACTTTTTGGCACCAGGGACTAGTTTCATGGAAGATAGTTTTTCCATGGACGGGGGTGAGAGGGGCAGAGTTCAGGTGGCTCAGTTCCTAACAGGCTGCAGACTGATACCGGGCCACTGCCTGGGGGTTGGTGACCACAGATATAGAGGTTTAAGACTGATTTTGTAGTTACATTCTCTGTCTTTTGTTCCTTTCCCATTTAGCATTTCCAACACCATATCTAATGCACAACAGATATTTAATAAAAGTTTAAGTGATAGTATAATAGATGGCTTTGACTAGGGATGCAGTAGGGCTGTGAGCATTTTACTCCACTAAATCATGTAAAATAGGGAAAGAGAGAGCCTCTCAATTGTTTTTATTCTAGCATATGCTTTTTTTGGTAGCAATGACAAAACATAAATGAAATAATCAACAATAATCAGGCAATGACAGCAGTCCTAGTATATGGTCTTTTTTCTTAAATACTGAGATATTTTCATTCAGGGTGGGCTGATCCTAGGTTCTCCATGACCTTATAAGGTCTTATCACACTTCTCTGATTCCCAGATTTCTTGTAAGTTACCTGGGACTACAATGCTACTCTATCTCATTGGGTTGTTATTAGGTAGAATTTTATTTAAGAAGGTAAATCAGGGTTTCCCAAGTTCTTTTGAAACAC
Source organism: Eulemur rufifrons (assembly GCF_041146395.1). Taxonomy (NCBI): domain Eukaryota; kingdom Metazoa; phylum Chordata; class Mammalia; order Primates; family Lemuridae; genus Eulemur; species Eulemur rufifrons. The sequence goes on from NC_090998.1 coordinate 16,174,497, forward strand.
ATGCTCTATTTTACTAAACACAAACATCACATGTCCTACTTTAGCGTTATTGGGGAAAAAATTACCTAAATACTGTTAATAAGAACAAATCAGAGCAATGGGCAACATGTTGTTTTACTTATAAATTGCAGCATGATTTCTGCTCTCCTCAGCTTTGAGAGTGAAGGCCTTAAAACATTTGAAGTTTAATGTAACTTAGGAAATTGTGGAATAGAAAAAAAATCTACATCAAAGTTATGCTTAAAATGTTATGTTCATCTTGTTGCCTATAAATATCCTTGGTATTTTCAGCCAAGATACTATTACTCTGGTCAACCTTAGGTCTCTGAGATCATAAAAATAGTAAAACATTTTTCTCTCACACATTTTTTTTAGTTTTAGTAAAATGTTAAATCAAATCAAAGTCTGAAAATTTAAGTTTTGGGGGATTAAATCACAAAAGATTTAATTAGAATATCTTAATAGGTAAGCAGTCAACCTTCCATCATAACTTTGTGTGCTAACGTAGTTTTTCCACAATATTTTCCTTATATCTACAAAATTTAGAAAAACAAATCCCCTTAAACAAAAAAATCAATAAATATGTCTAAATGATAACTTTGTAGGTGAAAATAATAAACGTAGATTTTTTTCTTTGAATATTGACTTCCAGAGAGCAGAAAATAAATTAGATATTATAGATCAAAGATTCCCAACCAAATACATAAGGTTCTATGGGAATGTTCTTGAATGACACGTATGGAAACTGTATTGGAGAAAAGCAAACTGAAGCAAGTAAGACTAATGTTTTACTTTTCTGTGCATTCAAACATAATTTAGGCAGCACAGTATCTAAGTAATCTTTAGTAGTAAGAAGTAGCCTAAATATTTTATTTCAAGCTGTAAAATAATTATAACCTGATATTATAATATTAGATTTGATCATGTTCTCCAAAGAATACAGGGGAAAAGAATTGCAGATACTGGGGTGGCCTTGGATATAAGAACTGAAACATATGTTTACAGTCTTAAAAAATCAGATTACTCTCATCTGCTTCTCTTTACTACTTCAATTCTGTTTAGCGTTCATGAGAACCAGTTTCTGGCAAGATTCCAAATCATTTCCCTAAAATTTAATTTTAAAAGGGTTTATTTTTTATTATAAAAATAATGTAGGCTTATTTTAGAAAAATTGGAAAACATATTAAAGTTAAAATAAGAGAAAGCAATCACCCAAGCCCTTCCCAGATAGACCTACTGCCAACATTCTGGTAGAGTTTCTTCAATATGTTTTCAAAATTTAGTCTAATTATGAGATTTTTGTCCTTGCCTGTTTGTTGTTTTTATTTTAGCATTTATATCTTTATTCTCTGAAAGTAGTGTCACACACATAGGAAGAGTTTGTCATGCAGAAAAGAGAACAGTATTAGGCCCCTGTAGATGTCTAAACTAGGCAAGGTATAAGACAGTAGAGGAAGGAACAAGAAGGAATGGTGTATTCATTTGGATAGGGTAGATTTATTTTGACTTTTGCTACACAAAAGTTTGTTTGGTGATGTGTGGTACATGGTTCTGGTCCATGTGGTCACTCAGGAACCCAGGCTGATGGAAGCTCAACCTCCTGAAGAAACATTGCCAGACACCATGGCAGGGCAAGAGAAGAATTGGGAAATCCTACATAAATATCTCTCTGCTTGAGCCAGGAAGTGCCATGCATCACTGCTGCCCTGTAGTCCTAGACAGCAGTAGTCATGTGGCCCTCCCTCATGGCAAAGGAACAGAGAAACGTAGGAAAGCAAACAAAATACTTGCTAACATTACCTAACACAAACAAAGACATGTAATGAAGAGATTCACGTGTTCCTGTGTATGAGTAAGAGTTCAAGTTCCACTTTTGAAGATTTTTCCAATTGCTCTGATGTCTCATCTTCTTTATTTTTAGAACTCTGGTAACATCTACTATCTTAGTATAATTTTTAAAAATGATATACATAATTATATTTACTTAAACTTTTACTGAATTATGTTTTCTGTCACAGATTTACATGCACAGCATAAGTATGAGGTAACATTTATCCCATGAATATTGGTCTATAATTTACTTATTGTCCACAGAGAAGCTAAAGATTACTGAAATATGAACTATTATTTCGATATATTAGTGGTATATCCTGACAAAAATGGTATCTTATATTTTTGCCTCTACTTCACTGGAACTACATCACTCACCTGCTCATATTCAGTGGCTTCCCATTCCTTACATGACAAAATCCAAGTTCCTTAACGTGACATATAAAATCGCCCTCCCTGGCCCTCACTTATATCACCGTTTGCCTCCTACCTGACGTTTTTTGCTCTCAAAGGATTTTTAGTTTTCCCAATGCACCACACTGCCCTTTCTTTCGGTGATTTTGCTTAAACAGTATTTTAATGGATTATCTTTGTGAACGTCAATCTCTTTTGCCAGAACACACCAACATTTCCTGATGAATTCCTAGTTGTCACCCAAGACTCATCTCGGATGTTATCTTTCCCTGTGATAACTTATTTGTTCAAATAACACCCTGTTCACGTGTCTGTCCTTGAACCACTAGAACATAATGGTCTCTTACATGACTGTCTCCTCTACTAGGGAGTGAGATTTCCAGGGCCAGGGACTAGGTCGAATCCGCCTTTGGACTCCAGTGCCTATCATAATAATTAATTTATGTGTTTGAAGGATAATTGGATCCAACAGATGGAATACCCTGAAAGCCTTTCCCTTTTTCTTTTACCCAGTCCCTGAAATAGACCCTTCAAACCATTCTCTGTGTCTGTTTTATTTTATTAATTCAATATGGGCTCTTGTAAAGTTGGAGGTTATAGACAACATTAATTCAGAGTGATTTTTAATAGAAGGGAATTTTGTACCATGTTTCAAGGATTGCTTTCTGCACCCTAGTACAGAGGGGTCAGTTAACTTTAAAGTATGCCTCAGGTGGGCACATTATGTTCCTTCCCACCCTAGTAGGCCTTTCAAACTATTATGCCTTTCCAAGAGCCAGAAGTGCAGATTCTATGAAAAATGAATTATTAATGTCTGATTTTCACAGCAATAAAATATTTTTGCTCAGAGAGTAGCATTTCTTCCGTGCTTTCAGACATTCTTTCTTAATATAAAATCCTGACCCTTTAGTAAGGTGTCTTTTTGAATCACAGATTTGCTGACTTTAATAAACACACTGCTGTTACTTTTAATCAGCACAGAAGTTCAGTTTGGAAAGTTTGTGGTCTGAGCATGATCAAAACTACAAGTGAATGGTGATAAATAAATATATAAATAAGACGAAACAATTCTTATGTAGCAAACGTCGTTTCCAGATAAATTCAAATAGGGGCTTATTATTTTTTTTTTCTGAAAGGGGTTCTGTCTGTGTAAGTATAGATCTCTATTTGGCAAAGGGAAGACTTCTGTATAGGAGGAGATAGTGCACAGCTTTTTGTCTTCTGTCCTCTTCAATCTTACATTTCTGTCCTCTCAAACTCACTGTGGGTTCACACTTAATGACACTATTTGCTCTATTTTATATTGCACTGAGATCATTTATCTCTGATAGAGTTGAAAACATAGCTTTACCAGTAATTTGGCATTTAAAAAATGAATTATTCAGAATTTTAAAAACTAAATTAGTCTTAAATTATTATTCAGTATATTAAATTAATATAGTATTTGATAGTATATTAACTGCCAGATACTAGTATTAAATTATTATAAATGAATCTCAAGGCTATTGATTATATGATCATCCCAAAAAGATAATTCAATTTTTGTTTGCTTGCTATTGTAATTGCTACTAAGTCAAATAGTGGGGACCTTTTGTTCCCTGCCTGTTACCCTGTCACTTATATAAACTCCACTCAGGCTAACCACAGTATCCAGACATCCATAGAGCAAGTAGGATTTGTCTAGCAATGGGTTTCAATTTTTGTTCATAAAGTTAGTTACTGTACACGTTGGAGAACTTGTCTTGTTCTTTGAACTGGTAAAAGCACAATGATGAACATCCCTGGCTAGTCTTTCTTTAATGACTCAGCATCACAACTACTCACCAAATGGCCTGTTTGAAGTGTATTTATTTAGGCATAAAGGAAGAAACTAATTTTTCAAGCTTTATTGGATAATCAAAAAACAAATGTAGTGTCTCCTTCTAACAAAGGCTGTTTACAATCCTGAAGATGATTTGAAGCATAGCCTTTTTTTTTTTTTTTAATAACCTCTACTAGAATGGATTTCCTGTGTTGGTTCCAAAAGGGAAGCTGTCTAAATGACACCTTCTGATGTCTGAAGAGTCTGTGGTGCTCACATTGTGTTATCAATGCCCTAGTTTGCTCAGAGACAATGAAATTAAGACTCTCTCTGCTTCATCAAGACTCTGTGCCTGTCATTATAAGGAGTATCACAAATAGCTTCTCTAAGGTCCAGGGCTTTGCCAGGTTTCTTCTCCTTGCTACTTTCCAGCCTTATATGGTGGCATGGTCTCAGAGAGGCCTCAGGGCACCACCAGTCAGTTATCTTTCCTCATAGTCTACCCCTTCCCATCTGGTCAGAACATACACAATTATTTTAGACAAGAATCACCCTCCAAAAGTATATTATCAATATAAATTAAAATACACTGTTTTCTCAATGAAGTTTTAGGCATTGTGGAAGTAAACATAAATTATAAATCATGACCTTTGGCTTAAATGGCTGCTTGCTATCTAGATAGAGATATATGACATGGAAACCATGAATGTTACCTGAAAAATGGAGAAACATGAGCAGAATCTTCTTTAAATGTAGTAACACATTCCTTTCTTCATACATTAACATAAACCAGTTGATTAATTTTAGTCATATCCTCTCTACCATTTTCACATCCAAACCCAGTTTGCATGCCTTATGTATGGCAATCAGAATACTGGATAATTTCATGTACAAATTTCCAAAAGGGATGAAGTAGGAATAATTATCTCTACTGCACAGATGAGAAAACTAAAGCTCGCAAGGTTTAAATAATATAGACACTACCATCCAGCTAGTTTGCTAATGAGTCTTGATTTTAGCACAGGTCTACTTAGAGGGTCTGAAGGATGGGCATAGAGCAGGCATGTGTCACTCGAGGTGATATGATGGCAGTGGTGAGAGGTAGGTGCTACGGTTGGGAGTAGTGACATGATACCCATGGAAGGCGCCGGAAGGGGGAGACTGGTGATGAAGGCATCCAGCAGCAAGTCAGTCTGTCCCAGTGGTATCCACAAACCCTTGGGAATTTTCCAATTCTGCACTACACCCACCAGCTGAGTTCTGTCACTGCGAGTACTAGTAGTACTAAGCAGCAAAAGTAATGGAATGAGCTCAAGATTTGGAGCTAGATATATCTTGCAAATTCTTGTTTCCTCACTTAACCAAATATGTGCCTTTAACAAGTTAATAATTTCACTGAATCCTAGTTTTCTATTTTGTAAAAATATGATATTTACCTCTTTGTGGATTACATCAAATAGTCAATAGAAAGCATTTAACACAGCTTCTGTTACCTACTAGGTGCTTGATAAATGCTAGTTTTCTTTCTTCCTTATTTTATTTACTTTCTTTTCTTTTTCCTGCCAACCAACTAAAACATTCTGAGGGCTTTTTTACTCAGGCTCTTCCATCTGACAAGTTCACCTCTGTATGTTTCTTCCCAACTTATAATTAAAAAAGGATGCATTGCAGTTCTCCTCTTTTAGTTATTCCAAATAAATACAAAGTTTAATACAAAGTGTTAGGGGAATTATAAATGAAAAGCTTGGGGATTTAGGGATAAGGTGTTCATGAGTAGCACTGTGGAACCAGAAGCTGGTTCCAACACATCCTAAACTGACTCCTTTCCTTTTGTTCTATCTCTTAGCAAATGGTATCACTATTCACCTTGTTTCACAAAACAATAACTTGTTACTGTTTGTTATTCTTTGCCCTCCAAAGAATTTGATGTTGTTGACCACAAAATTCTTCAAGAAACATCCTCCACTTGTTTCGTTGACACCACTCTCTAGAACTTCCTCCTTTCCCATTGCACTGGCCACTCCTGGCTCCCCTTTGCAGTTTCGTCCACTGCGCATTAGCAATAAGTGCAGGAACTTACTGGGATTCAATTTGGGTTCACTTCTCTGTTTCTGTCCCTCTGGTTCATTTGGCTCCTTGGCTCTAAATATTCCCTAGGTATTGGTGACTCTAATTTCCACCGCTAGGCTATACCTCTCCTCTCCCATTACTTCTGCTAGTGATGTCTGTTAGGCATTTTAAGCTGCATGACCAAAATTGAACTTTGTTTTTTTTTTTTTTTTTTTTTGTTGAGACAGAGTCTCACTTTGTTGCCCAGGCTAGAGTGAGTGCCGTGGCGTCAGCTTAGCTCACAGCAACCTCAGACTTCTCGGCTTAAGCGATCCTACTGCCTCAGCCTCCCGAGTAGCTGGGACTACAGGCATGCGCCACTATGCCCGGCTAATTTTTTTCTATATAGATTTTTTTAGTTGTCCATATAATGTCTTTCTATTTTTAGTAGAGACGGGGTCTCGCTCAGGCTGGTCTCGAACTCCTGACCTTGAGCGATCCACCCGCCTCGGCCTCCCAGAGTGCTAGGATTACAGGCGTGAGCCACCGCGCCCGGCCCAAAATTGAACTTTGAATCCAATCTTCCATTGGTTCCTCTTCTAGTCTTTGCTACCTCAGCAAATGACAAAAACTAGAAATCCTGCTTAATGGCATCTTTTCTTTCACCCTTCAGACCATTCAGTTCCAACGCTAATGTATTTCTTGAATCCATTCCCTGCACCTCGGCCACCACCGCCACCCAAAGCAAGTCACCTTCATCTCCCTCCCCTGTTCTCCTCCAAGAGTCTTCAAACCTGTGTCTCAGCTTCTGCCACTGTTTTCTTCCAATGCAGTCTGTACATCGATGTAAGAGTGATCTTTTAAAAAGATCAATTAAACATGTTATAGTCTTCCTTCAATAGCTTTGCTTTTATCAAAAAATTCAACTGTTTACCATGGCCTATAAGACTAGTAAGATCAGCGTGATCCCTTGCACCTTGACCTTTTGGCATCTCTACACCCTTGCTCAGGATACTCTAGTCATCCCAGCCTCTTTTCTGTTCCTCAGTTATACCAAGTTCTTTTCCTCTTCAAAATCATAGACATATGCCTAGAACTCTTTCTCTGTCTCCTTGCATGGGCGTCTCCTTCCGTCCTTCAGAGACCAGCTCAAACATCATCTCCTGTGAGGTTCTGTTTCTGTTTACAAAATAGTATCTTTCCAAGCGATTCTGTATACATCACCCTATTAATTTCCTTTCTGGCAATAATTAAAACATTTAATTATCTTAGTTTTTCTTGTTATTTTATTATTTTATTTCCATTCCCTTCTCTCCCACCCCCTGTCCCCAACTAGAACATAAGCTTCGTAAGGACAAAGACCATACGTCATTTTTCACCCCTGCATGTCAAGCATTAGTACAGTATCTGGCCTCAGTGTTTAAACACTCATATTTCAGCATTCAGCAAGTATTTGTTGAATGAATGAATAAAAAAAAATGAATGACTCATTGCCTCTTTTCTATCCCTATATCCAATAAATCTTCAAGTTAAAACCATCCTATTTTGTTAAGCCCTTGAATCACTGTCATTCCCACTGTCACTGCCTTAATTCAGATCATCATTATCTTTTGCCTAAATCACTATAATTTGTTACCAGAACCAGGATGCTCTTATGAATAGTTGTGGTTTTGGGAGATCTTACAGTAATTTAAAATAAGAAACAGACCAGCCTGGCGTGGAGTAACTTGCTGGATTTGAGTATCTTCCTCAGCCAAAAGACACATGTGAGACAGGTGACATGATGCACCAGGCCTGTTTCAAAGGAGTTTATTTTAAAAATTGTTATATAAGTCATTTTGCCCTGGCAATCTGTGGCTTTTATGGGAGGATATTCACACGTCCTGTGGTGAGCTCTTGGAATATGGTGACACCTTGCCCGTTACCAGACATATTAGTGCTTGTGTCTTTTCCTAGTGTCTAGCAGCAAACAAATACTCGGAAAGACATAGATTTTACGTATCTTCTTGGAGATAGCTGAAAAGAATTCTAGGACCAAGAGAAGAAAGCGAACCATGGGGAGACTCTGTCTAAGAGATTGAAAATGCAGGCTGAAAGGCCATGACAGTCCTGGGGTAGGTGGGACTCCAGATTCTGTGGCTTCATGAAGGATCCAAATCCCCATGTTGTTCCCCGTGAAATTACCCTGAATGATATTCTTCCAGCTGGTCTCTATGCGGCTGGTCTCATTTCTCTTTAGTCCTTTCTTCACACTGCAACTAGAATGATCTTTTAAAAATTTCCCATTTCAGGGGCGGGCGCAGTGGCTCATGCCTGTAATCCTAGCACTCTGGGAGGCCGAGGCGGGTGGATCCTTTGAGCTCAGGAGTTCGAAACCAGCCTGAGCAAGAGCGAGACCCTGTCTCTACTAAAAATAGAAAGAAATTATATGGACAACTAAAAATATATAGAAAAAATTAGCCAGGCATGGTGGCACATGCCTGTAGTCCCAGCTACCTGGGAGGCTGAGGCACGAGGATTGCTTGAGCCCAGGAGTTTGAGGTTGCTGTGAGCTAAACTGATGCCACTGCACTCTAGCCCGGGCAACAGAGTGAAACTCTGTCTCAAAAAAAACATAACTAAATAAAAATAAAAATTTCCCATTTCAAAATATTTCATGGCTCCCTGTCACTATTAGGATAAAATCTAAACACCTTAGCTGGCATAAAAGTCCTTCAGGATTTGGCCCCTTTGCTCATCCAGCTGACTTTTTGCAACTCGACTCCTGTATGTACTGTATATGCTCGAATCATATCCTGGAGAACCCGGGATTTATACACCATATCCCTGACTTGTGTCACATTGCCGGTCACATACGAGGCACTCATTGAATATCTGTTGAACGAACCACTGTCGTCAGATATTCTACTCCCATTGACGTCTGCCCTTTTGGCTTATCTCTAATTACTGCCAATGCTGTTATCATCTCTTTTATCCCGGGAACTTATCCAGCAAGCAACTCAACTAACATCAAGAATAATCTATAGCCTGGATTGTCATACTGAAAGATTTGACTGGTGACTATGCTTTTGATAATTACTTTTTAACCACCAAGTTTCTTTGTTTTTTGCTTCTCTTTGTCCACCCTAGCTTTGTAGGCATCTATTCAAAATATCTGCTGATAAAAGGAAATTATCAAGAAATCGATTATTTCTCTTAACGTTTGAAAAGATTTTATTGAGTAACAAGAGTCAATAATTGACATAGTGTAAGCAAGCCGGTACTTAGCTATAAGGAACTACAGTGATGCTTTACTCTGTGGATACTTAGAAAATGTTAAATAATTTGAAAGAATATTGGAAAAGGATTGTTTACCACTGTTTTTTTTTTCTTTTGTTTTTTTTTAAATTTCAGAATATTATGGGAGTACAAATATTTTGGTTACATATAATGCCTTTGCCTCACCCAAGCAAGAGCTACAAGCTTGCCCCTCCCCCGTACAGTGTGCTCCCACCCATTAGTTGTGAGTTTACCACCCCTCCCCCTAACCGCCCCTGACCTGACCGGCACCCAGTGCATATTACTTCCATGTGAGCACCTTAGTGTTGATCAGTTAGTATCAATTTGATGGCGAGTACATGTGGTGCTTTTTTTTCCATTCTTGTGCTATCTCACTTCGAAGGATGGGCTCCAGCTCTATCCAGGATAATATAAGAGATGTTAGCTCACCATTGTTTTTGTGGTTGAGTAGTATTCCATGGTATACATATACCACATTTTATTAATCCACTCATGTATTGATGGGCACTTACATTGTTTCCACATCTTTGCAATTGTGAATTGTGCTGCCATAAACATTTAAGTGCAGATGTCTTTATTATAGGTCTTTTTTCCCTTTGGGTAGATGCCTTGTAGTGGGATTGCTGGATCAAATGGTATTTCTATTTTTAGTTCTTTGAGATATCTCCAAATTTCTTTCCACAGGGGTTGTACTAATTTGCAGTCCCACCAGCAGTGTAAGAGCGTTCCTGTCTCTCCATATCCACGCCAACATTTATCATTTTGGGACTTTTTGACAAAGGCCATTCTCACTGGAGTTAGGTGACATCTCATTGTGGTTTTGATTTGCATTTCCCTGATGATTAGAGATGTTGAGCAGTTTTTTATGTGTTTGCTGGCCATTGTTCTGTCTTCTTTTGAAAAGTTTCTGTTCATGTCCCTTGCCCACTTTTTAATGGGGTTGTTTGATTTTTTTCTTGTTAATTTTCTTAAGTTCTGTATAGATTCTTGTTATCAGCTCTTTATCAGATATATAGAAAGCAAATATTTTCTCCCATTCTGTGGGTTGTCTACTCACTCTAATTATAGTTTCCTCGGCTGTGCAGAAGCTTTTTAATTTGATCAGGTCCCATTTATTTATTTTTGTTGCTG
>NC_090998.1:16190000-16245000 GCF_041146395.1 Eulemur rufifrons
ATGGACCCTGATGGCAAAGGTCGGAGACTTGGAACAAAAACTAAAAAACAAACATGCTCAGAGAAACTAGAGAAAACATTTAAAATGGCAATAATTTCATAATTATATACAGGTGTTTGACTGCCAAACTGGTAAAAGAGAACTAATGGAGTACTCAGAGTGGAGTGGTATGTAAATGGTAATGAAAAAGCAAAAGGTGTTCATTGGTGACCTTGTCTTTACGGCACTGATAATTCACTCATCGTTCATGCTAGTCATATATATCTCTACTGTAGGAGCAATGGGATATACAAATTAACCAGACAGACAGAATCACAAGGATATTTTCCAAGAGTTGCTTTTGCATTAAGTATAATAGTCATGTATCAAATCTTTACTATGTGCCAGGCACTGTGTTAAATGCTTTACATACTTCATTATTCAATTCTGAGAGAAATCTACAAAGTAGATTCTATTATCTCGGGTATATACATTAGGAACAGAAGCTTAGAGATGTTGCCCAAGATGAGATTGCTGTGAAGTGGAACGTGCTGAGCTGGTACTGATTGAAATTCAGGTATGTCTTGCTCTGAAGCCTCACTCTTTGCCGTAGGCCACGCTACCTGCGGTATCCCTGGATCTTCATTTTAGGTGCCAGCCTCTAAGTCAAACACAACCTCAATGTAGGAGCCATAGATTTTAGTTGCTCTGTTACTTTTACTCATTTATTGGTGGTTTAACAAACATTAACTAAGCCCTGACTTTGTGCTAGGTGCTGTGAACAAAGCTGGTGAAGATGATAAATATTATAGGCCTATAAGTATCCACATTCTAGTAAGGGAAGAACTCAATAATTGCCATAAATGTACAAGATGCAAATAATGCATTTCCAGGGATGACAAGGACACGAATTCAGAGACGGTTTTATAAAAAAGATGACACTTGAACTGACTCTCGACGACTGACTTTCTAGTTTGCCTGTTGCATAAGGTATACCAGGCAATAGGCCCCAAGCACAGTGGTTTCGGAGAACTTCTGCCTGTGCAACCTGGTCAGAGTCAAAGGTTCTTAAGAAGGAGTGATCAGAAAATAAGGTGAGAAAATCAACAGGAGCTAAATAATGAAAGATGACCTCATATGCCATGGTAAGGATTTGACATATATTCTTAAAGCAATGGGGAACCATTAAAGAATTTGAAGCAAGGATTTTCTTGAATAGATTTTCTTTTTTTTACTGAGAGGGGAAGAATAAAGAGTTAGTGAAACAGAAAGCAAACCAAGAAGGCAGAAAGAGAGGGGAAATATAAAGTAGTGCACAGAGGAGGTATTTAGGAGATATAATGAGTAGGACATGCTGGCTGATGGGATAAGGAGCAATTCAGAGTAATTTCAAGCTTTCTAATTTTGGGGATTGGCTGAATAGCAGAGAGAGACAGGAAATATACAAGGAAGAGATATTAGGGGCCAGGAGTTTATTTTTGGATATTTTAAATTTGAAAGGCCAAGGGGACACTCAGGTATGAAAGAAGTTGTTGGATTCTGAACAAAGGAGATATAAAAGAGTGGAGGAGGATAAGGGAGCAAAACTATTATCTTCACTACTATAGACCTTAGTTTGGGCAATATGGCTTAATAGGAAAAGCCAAGATGGGGGAATATTATCTAGAGCACAGATGACCGGAGTTAATCTTATAGGTTAATTGAGTCAGTCAATCACTTAACTGATATTTAGTAAAACACCTGCTATGTCTCAGAGACTGAGCGAGGTTCTGGGGAGGGAGCAGAGAACAAGGGAAATGTGGACTTTGCTTTCATGGAGCAGTGTGGTATAAGATGCCAACAAAATAATTGAACAAATAAACTTACACAAATGGTGATCAGCACTGTGAAGAAGAGAAAAAGTGCTGAAATGCAAAATAACTGGGTGGGGTATGAACGGGGAAGCCTAATTATGCTGATTGAGCAGGGAGGATCTCTCTCTGAGGAGATGGCATTAAGCTGAGGTAGGCAAGGACAGAAGGAACAAGCCATGTATGTGGAGAGCTGTGGAAAGCATGGTAGGAAGAAACAATAACATTTGCAAAGTTTCTGTGGCAGGAAAGATCCTGGCAAGTTTGAGCAAGTAAAGAAAGCACTGTGGAAATTCATTGTAAGTGAGGGGAGAGGTAAGTAGGGGCTGATAACACAGGGCCTTGGAGACATCATAAAAAGTCTGAGTTTATTCAAAGTGCAATGGAAAGCCATTGAAAGGAGGCATAATCAGGTCTGAGTTTTAATATCATTCTTGTTGTCTTGTGAAAAACGAACAAGAGGGAACCGGTAAAAACAGCAAAATGAGGTAGAAGGTCATTTGAGTATTCTGGGTAGGAGACGATAGTGCATGGAGTCAGTGTGGTTGTTGGTGACAGAAGTAAATGCATTCAGTACACTCAGGGGCTTGAGGATGGATTGATGGGGGTGAGGGAGAGAGAAGAACTGAAGACAAATTCTGAGTTTGGGGTCATCTGCTGAAGTCAGGATTATTGAGTGGGATAGAGCAGCAGTCCGCAGCCTTTTTGGTACCAGGGACCAGCTTCGTGGAAGACAATTTTTCCACAGAAGGGAGGAGGGATGGTTTGGGGATGATTCAAGCACATTACATTTATTGTGCAGTCAACCTCTCTGTTAATGATAATCTGTATTTGCAGCTGCTCCCCAGAGCTAGCATCACTGCCTCAGTTCCATTTCAGATCATCAGGCATAAGATTCTCATAAGGAACGTGCAACCAGGATCCCTTGCATGCAGTTTACAGTAGCCGCTCCTATGAGAATCCAATGTGCTGATCTGACAGGAGGCGGAGCTTATGCAGTGATGGCAGCAATGGGGAGCAGCTGTAAATACAGAGGAAGCTTCTCTCCACTGCCCATCTCTCACCTCCTGCTGCACGGCCTGGTTCCTAACAGGCCAAAGATCGCTGTTGGTTCCCGGCACCACGGGTTGGGGACCGCAGAGCTAGAGGACACACTAGGGGCAGAAGGCAAAGGCAGAGTTCAAAGACGGTAAGTTTGGAGATAGAATTTTGGGAGTAATCAGTCTGTAGATGGTAGCAAAAGCCCTGTGAATAGATGAGCAAGAGGAGGGACAGTATTTCATACAAAGAGAGAGAAATGGAATTATTTTGATCATGTGTATAGATAAGTTTCTAGGATATGTGGAAACCTGATGGGCCCTCTGGTTAATAAGATATCTACCTACCTACCTATCTATCCATCTATACACACACACACACACATTTTCCCCAGGTAGAGGAGAAAGCAAGTCATCCCTCCGATGAAGAGGTGAGATGTGCTAGAAGCCTTGAGAAGAACTGTAAAATTCACAAATAAATAGGAGAGAGAAGTAGACAAATGATCATGAAAGCATAAAAGTACTGACAAACCAGTGCATTGAAAGACCATAGATTTATGAATTTATCACAGCCTTAGCCCATTCGATTATATCCCCTCAGAATTACTCAAAGCGAATGATGAATCAGATTGATTGAGTTTGGGGGTTTACAGAAGAAATGGAAAGAATATTTGTGGGCAAGGTACAGGGAGGATGCTAATAAAGAATTATTGCAGTGAGGGCTTCTGAGCAGAGGAAAAAAATAAAATTACAAGGGAATAAAAGACAGAAAAGAGGGATTTCAGAGAGTAGTAATCTTAAGAAAAGATTTTTGGAGTAAGAATATCTGAGTTTACATATGAAATGGAGGGGGAAAATATTGAGTTAATGAGACAAAAATGACAGCATTTAGGGAGTGATTGACAGTGGCAAATGAAAAAATAGGGTCAAGTTTAAAATGACTCTCAGATTTCCACTGTGGGTGACGACGGGTGGAGAGTCTTTCAATGCACTAATCTAGGGACACAAGAAAGTTAGTTTTTTTTTTTCCTTTTCTTTCTAAGGGGTTAATAGTAAGCCCAGTGTTGCTCAAGTTTGAATTGCTTTTCAGACATGAGTGGAGCTTCTTCTAAGGCTGCTGCAGCCTAGAAGAGGTGCTTGGGATTAAGGTCTAGGTTGGAGAATCTCATGTATTTAAGTGGTAGATGTCAGGAAATAGGTAAAGTTGTCCTGATGACCAGAACTCCAAGATGCACCATTGTTTCAGGGAGAATTCTGCCGCCTTTGACCTCACATTAATAATCCTTTCTGCCTCTACTCAAGTCCCTCTACTGTCATAGAGCAGCCATCTGTGTTGGTCATATTCTCCAGCCATAGGCAGTTTTTGTTACTTGCTTAGACACATTTGAAACTGCCAGAATGAAAACCCCTCCTCTTTGTGCTTTTGCTCCACCAGTGACTGACACCTTTGGCCCCCCAACGTCTAATATCTGTCAATTGGGCAAGACTCATTTTTACTGTTGAACAATTTGAATGTTCTCACAAATGCCAGGATAAAACACTGGACTTAAAGACCATGTAGCTGACTGTCAAAAACTGTAATTAATTGGTCAGACTTACAGCTTCCATCAACATAAGACAGCATAATCAGCATTCATAATGTAGTTTACCCATTTTGTTGGGAGGTTAAAGCTTTCACATCTTTGATATCTCCAGCAACCACAGCTTTCTGTGGGAGCGGAAATTATGCCCGATGTCTTGACTAAGTACACATGGCAGGAGTAGAACAGCAGTTCCAAACCACCTTACCTCATGATCTTGGGTTTCTGATCCCTGGAGTATTATATGAAAGTCACATCTGTAAAGCATTCACCACAGTGAGTAGTATACAGTAGGTACCCAGTAAATATCTTTCTCCCTTTTCCTTTCTCCCATTATCACTTTTAAAACTTACATCTATATAGAGTATATGCACACATGAAATTTGCCAACTAATATACCAGCTCTTTTTCATATTTAATCTGTTTCAGAAATGTGTTATAATTAGCATATGTTGATAACTAATATC
Source organism: Eulemur rufifrons (assembly GCF_041146395.1). Taxonomy (NCBI): domain Eukaryota; kingdom Metazoa; phylum Chordata; class Mammalia; order Primates; family Lemuridae; genus Eulemur; species Eulemur rufifrons. The sequence continues at coordinate 16,194,914 of NC_090998.1, forward strand.
TATATTATAGTGAAGAATGATCGCATGCATATGTATACACATGTGCATAAACACATAAGAGAATGGGCTTACGAAAAGTACTTCTTAGTTATAGCTATGAGCTCCTAGATGGTAAAGTGTTTTATAAATCCAAGGTAATATTTCTATTAGATATAGTTTTCACTTTTAATTTGATTGTATTTATTGGATTATTTTTTGAACTGTTGAGAAATGAAAGTCATTAAGAGACTTAAACCTAAATTTCCACTCTGTTCTTGTTCATTCATGTAGTATGATTTAGAATTGCAAACTTTTACTTTTATGCAGATATTAGGATTTTTTGCAATAGCATACAGTTAAAATCTTTAGCTTTACCATTATGGATCCCCTCATTCTATCAGCCACTGAATTTCTGATTTCATCTCTAAATACTCCCTTTATCTGCTATTCTATATTCTGTTCAAGAACATCTGGAACTTTCTTTAATCTGTGTTTCTGATTTTGCTATATCCTGGTGCATGAGATTTTCTTCTCATACTCTTCATGTTTCTAAATCTCTGATTCTGATGATAACTTTTCACTGGAAGCCATAAATTCTATCACTTGACTATGGATTAATTCATATTACAGAAATGGTTACAAATTTCTTAGAGTGAGCTATAGTTTTGAATATTGATTCTCTTCCTTACATAGCTCCCTACAGTAGTAGGTCTTAATAAATATCATGGTTTAATTTTCTTTCAGTTGATAAAAAATAAGAATATCTCAAAACAAATAAATGATTTCAAGGATATTTAAAAATGATGCTCGTAGATCAAAGAAAAAAGACCAATGTAGAAAGGTAATTAAGTATTGATTAAAAAGTATTAATGAAACAAATTTGTTAGATTAGAGCTACTTAATAAATAATATTTCATATTACTAATGTCTTTATTATGTATCTCAAAAATCCAAAAGCAGATTAGAAAGTCACTGACTAATTCATTTTCCCCAAGCTTGTTAATATGAATGGATCTCTGTAAATTTACTTGTTTTAATGCTAGTTAGTGGGTGAACTAGTCTGTACCCTCATTAGCTAGGAAAGCCCAACAGGTGTGCACAGTTTAAGAAAAACATGTAACCATCTATTGTCATGCAGTTGGGCTTTGGCTAACTATACATATGAAAAAAATCACTTAAGAACCTTAATAATTTCATTAAGTCTTTGAATAAATTATAACATAGTCTACAAAGAAAATAAGGCTCCCAGGACAGATATATTGTTGCTTTTTGCTTTTATAGCCCTTCCTTTCCCCCTCCTCCTCCATTTCTTCTCTTCCTCCTCTTTTCCTCCCTCCCTTTCTTCTTTTTTTCCTTCCAGATCTATTCATTATGTATCTACAATGTGCAAGGTCCTTAGAGCACATGGTTTAATATAATGTTCCATAATACTTCCATTGTGGTCAGAAAGACGGACAATCCAATACATATGTAAGCAAATGAAAACACAAGATAAATTCAGATTTTGATAAGATCTATGGAGGAAGCAGATACAGGGTTGTGGGAGAGATGTACATACTCCTAGTATCCAATGAATTCTCAAGGGGTTATACTAAGGAGTGTGGAAAAAAGCTGCAATACGGAGCTTAACAGCAACACAGATTGAGTCTGACTATCCTTTGCCTGACAGGCAGACAATAATCAAAATAAAGAAGAAACAAATGATTTTGGATGATGACACTTTTATTATCTTTTAAGATACTTGATTTATAAAATTCAAACAATAAAGAGATGATCATACTGATTATGTAAATATAATGATTTTCAGAAAAATATAAAAAAATGCAGATGGAAAACTGAGTTGAAGGCAGAATTAATGTGTTTGTCTGTATTTTTTTTTTTTTTTTCCATTCTCTTTTTGCTGCTTTCTCTGAACGTTTATTGTACCAGGCACTGAGCCAGAATCTGAGGACAAGAAATATGAGTAAGACATTGTTCCTGCCGTCAAGGAGTTCATAGTCTAGAGGATCCGTATAATACTTCGCACTCCTGATTTTAGATCTCTTGAGAAAAAAGAAGTGAATATACTATTTCTTTGGGTGAAGTAACTTTGATCAATGTAACTATGTAAAAAACTGTCTGGAACCCTCTTCCCCTAAGAACCTAAATTAATATGTCCCCTACCTCCTTCATGTCTCTGCTCAGATGTTACCATCTCAGTAAAGTTATTCTTCACCAGCCTTTAAAAGTAACATCCCAACCCTACTCAGGAGTCATCCCTCCCTGCTTCATTTTTCTCCTTGGCATTCGTCGTCTTAGAGGATACCCTGTGAATGAATTATTTATCTTTAAAAATATCTGTTTTACTCCTCTAAAATGTAACTTCCATGAGATTAGAAGTTTGGGCTCATTTTGTTCACGCATGCATATCCAGTGCCCAGTACAGTACCAGGCACCCTATATATATATATATATATATATATATCAATGAATGAATGTTACAATAATGGAAAATAAAGTGTATATTGCTTTTGGAGGATTATGCATAAAATAAGTAGAATCAGTTATAATTAAGGCATTATTCTAAACCTTTCTTTCCTTTTTCTTTTTTATTTCATCTTATTATGGGGGATGCAGAATTTCAGGTTAGATACGGTGCCCATGTACCACCTGTCCCCCCAAGTCAAAGCTCCAGGCGTGTCCGTTCCCCAATATTCTAAACCTTTCAAGAAAATCTCTGTACATTTTGGTACCCATTGCTATTTATTTCTACCCAAATCTTGGTAAAGTGCCTTCTACTCACATAAAAAAATAAATCATTTCTCATAAATAAATAGGTGGCAATTATTTAACTACAGCTCAGACTCTTAACTTTACCAAGTCATTTCTTTGTGTTCTGGAGGGAGGATAGCTCAGACAGCTATTCTCAAAAAGCACTGATGTTTAAGCACTTATTGTTCACACACAATACAATTTGTAATTCATCAATTAATAAAAGAAGTTTCTTTTTGTCTTCACTTCAAGAAAAATGTATTATCCTTCTCAGAAAGGCAGTTGCAGGTTGGATCCTATAGAATACTTTATTGTTTTAAAAATAACAATGCTGCCCTATAGATTTTGGTAGCATTTTTTGAAGCTGTAGTAGTCAGATTTTTAATTTTTTAAAAATGTACTTACAAAAATAAGACTTTCTAGTGCTTAAAAAACTCATTGGGACTCTATATTAAAGCATAGCTGGTTGATTGCTGTGTCCCCTATTTCTAAAAAAATATGATCTGGGGTATTGAGCACTTTTAAAGGCCAGGGTAGCCTGTGTATTTATAATCATAATAGGGTTGTTACCTTTAAGCAGAAGTTGCAAGTAACATGGATAATTTTAGTTTAAAAGGGGGAAGATTTCCTCCCCCAGGGCAGAAATATTCTCACAGAACAATTTTGCACATATCAGAGAATGTAAGAGTGGTTGATGCCAACCTATGCTGAGTGACTTGATTGGGCCCTTAAAACAAACACAAAAGACAGAGGACAATGACACACTTAGGCTACCAAATGTAGCTTGCAGGCCCAATAACATACGCACAAAAAGAACAGATGTTCTTATTTCCAAAGCTCTTACAACTAGAGCTTTGGAGGGAAATATGTAATTAAAAGGTAGTTGCACACATTTTTTTTCCTTTTAGCTTCACCAACATAAAACATTTAGTAAAATTATATTTGGTATATAAGTACTCAACACATTTAAATGATAAATCCATTTTGCTTGAAATGAAAGCAGGTAAAGGTATGGGCCTTGGAGCGAAGACCTTCTCAGGCACAAATGCTAAATCCACTACTTTCTTTTTGTGAGATTTGAGCAAATTAATTTCCCCTCTAAGTCTCAACTTCCTCCTCTTAAAGTGGGTTTATGATTGTAGCTCTTTGGTATATTATCTCATAAGGCTATTTCATTAAATTACATAATCCATGTAAATTTCTTAATATAATTTTTGACATATATTAAGATATTAATAAATGTTAGCTGTTATCATTATGATTAATATTATTCAGTAAAATCCATCCTAAGAATAGAGAGACTTTTCTAAAATACTTATTTCATTTTAAAAGATAAAATATTTCAAATTTTTTTATCTGTTATTCTAAGACTTTTGAACACAGCAATCTTCTTAACAGGCTTTATTATTGTTGTTGTTGCTATTGTTGTTTTAAAGATCTACTGATGAATGTAATTTCAGAGTTCCCTAGTTTTTAAATCTTGGTGCCAATGAACTAATTGAATGTGGAGGACACAATGTAGTCAGGCACACAACCAAAGACTTTTGGGTCCATTCAGGAACAAATAAAAGAAAACAAAACAAACTAAAAAGACTTTCAGGAGTGGTTACACTACCTTGAAAATCTTAGCTGTGCATTGAGATTACAAAGATATTTGCATCATAAAAGTCTTTTTGATTTTCATAAAGTTTGTGCTCTGCGTTACACTTAGATTTTCATGTCTAACTTTTAATCTTAGCCATAGAGTAATTGGTGGGCTGGGATTCTCACTGTACAGAGACCAGCGAGGCCTCTGACCCCACCCTCAACAGAGAAGCAACTTGATCTATGTTAGACTGAAATACCTTGCACATCTAGGGCACTAAAACTATGCTACTTTGTTTATTTGTTTTGCATAGGTGATAGTTGATGAAATAAGATTGAATAGAAATATAACCTTTCTGCTGTATTCTACTATATTTTCTAGAATTCATTCTCCCTATTTAAATTAGTTTTTCCTTTTGCTGATTTTATTTTCAACAATAGAAAAAAAATTTCAAGTAGAATTTCACTTATGGTTAAATTTTGGGACCTTCTGGGATTGCTCAGACCTCTCCAACTTGTCTTCTGAGAAAAAACAGCATCTTTAAAGCCTGCAGTGGACTGCCATCTTCACTGTTTAAGCTTATATTACATAATCGATTTCTGATAAAGATTTTGCTTGTGCAAGGCAGCCATTAATTAAATAACATTTCTAGAGTGGTTCTAACTATACATTACATCTTCTTAAATTAATATAAAATCTGAAGTTTGACTGATTTAATAACAGTTTAAAATTCCATATTTACATCACTGTAAAAGATTACCATTGAGATTACTGATGTTAAAATTTAAAATACAAAAAACTCCAAATAAATAACAAAGACATGAAATAACAACAACAACAACAAATTAATCTCTGTCTTCTGGATTTCCAGAGTCATTTATTTTATTTTTTTAAAGTGATTTGTTTAGGCACTGGGAAGGTGACCAACATCAAGGTTAACCCCTGTTACTTATGTCTTTGTGGTATGTGGAAAGACTTAATTTCACTGTAATGTTTCACTATTACCAAAACATGTGTCTGTAGGAAAGATTGATCTTCAGAAACAAACGTACATACACACAAAGAAAAAAAGTTGAGTTGTAATAACCTCTAAACCAGAGCTCCCAGTGAACCCTCAGGTGCAGAGTTCCAGGATAAAAATACCTCACAGCTAAACTCGCTATGCAGCTGGAGCCCTTGGGTGCTGGAGATGACTTACCTGAGGTTACTAGTGAGAGTTTAAATGAAATTTAGGCACATCGTCAACAACTACAGGCCTATTCCAAGGCTGCCTGGCCTATCTCTTAGTAGTGTCATCATCCTGTAAGGGCCCACACATTCCATTCCCACTCCTCCTTCGTGGTTGTACTTTCCATCTTTTTCTTCTTTAATTGGAAAGATATATGGGCAATTACAATGAGTAATATAACAAGCATACGCCTACCTCCCAAAGTGATTAAATGCTTTTTCCCTCCTCATATTTGCCTCTTTTTGTACTTTGGACATTTCTTAATAGTGTACTTGGCTGGTCTCAGTAAAATGACAATGCTCAGAAAAACTAGCATGGCACGTGAAAGGCAGCCTGCATGTCATCATTGTTATTGGAGGGGTTCATGGAAATGGACTGCACCAAATTAATGAAAATGCTTCTATGTTCAGGTTAGGCATTCTCAAAGTACAGATTCATGACATTTTTTCCACTTATGACCTTTTCCTCAGATAAGTAATACATTGGTCTCAGAAAATGACCTCTTAAACTTAACAAGGAATGGTAAACTTAGGGAATTTGCATTTATCTAAATTGGCTTGAGAAAGTATATAATGAAGATGTATAGGTTTATTAAGGGAAGCAAATATCCTGGAACTTGACATGACACATGCTTCCTAAGGTTATAACTATTGCAAAGTGATATAACTATTGCGAAGTGACACATATGCTAGATTGTCCAATCCAGCACCACTTGGGCTCCTACTCCCAAAGCAAGTAACACTTTTTGCCTGTTTGGAAAGAAGCACAACCACTGAGGGTGCAAACTAATAGTAGCCTCAGTTTCCTCGTCTGTAAAATGATAGAGTTAGGACTGTCATTTAATAATGAGGAGTCAACCTGGCATAATGGAAAAAACATTGAATTTGGGGTAAAATCTGAGTTTGAACTCTGTATTTGGCACTTACTAGCAATGACATAGGGTGACTTACATAATCTTTTGAGACTCATGTAAAATGGGGGTAATAGTACCTAACTTTGAAAGATGTTATTAGGACTAAATAAGATAATGAAGATGAAGTATACATTAAAATGCCAGTTGTATACTACATATTCAATATGTGATAGCCATAGGGCAGATTTCTAGTTGACGATCAGTATATGCTCTATTCTACTTTAGTAAAACAATCCATGGTTTTCAGTTAAGTAAATAAACTTCTAAAATTAAGACTAAATTTCTCAGTCTACTTTGGGTCTAGGAATGATGATATGAATAAGTTCTGGCTAGTAGAAGACTAGTGGAGAATTTTGTTTCTTCTTCTCGCTGGTGAAAAACAATGGCTGGAAATTAAGGAGCAATTTTGTACCATAAGATGGATGGTAGAGCTTTAAGAAAAAGAAAGTGTGGATCCTTTATTCCATAATTCACCTGCAATGACTACTTCTGAACTTTAGACATGAGAGAATAAAAGTTAATTTGGCTTTTTTGATACTGATGGATAGAGGAGGAAAAGGAATAGTAGTAGTAGTAGTAGCAGTTATGATCAGGAACGGAATAGTACTATTGGTTTAATTGACAGTTCTAATTCATAGGGTTCTGAGAGAGTATAGTATATCTGGATGACTACACATGGGTTTGCAAAGGCTAAAGTGAGGTTAGGGTAGAGTGAGAGAGCCAGATGAAGACCTGTAATTCACATCAAGGGTTGTGGATTTTAACCACTGATTAATTTTAAGCGGGACTGTGAAATGATCAGGTTTCATTTTAGATATCTCACTCTGCCCATAGACAAAAGGAATCGATAAGCATTCTGCCTTGAGATCGGGAGGCTGGATGCAAAAAGTGTAGTTAGAAGATCCACTCAGACATTCAAAAGACATGCTGATGGCCTAGAGGCAGTGGGTACAGATAGGGGCATGGTGGCCGGCTGGTTCAAGATACATTTAGAAGACAGATTATATGAAGGACTGGTGACTGTTTGTAGGTCAGGGATGAGTTAAGCAGAGGAGGCAAGAAAAAGTCACAGTTTCTGAGTCTGGGGATTGTAGTCAGAGTGCTTATTGGGGTTTCAAGATGATTTCGATTTTGGAAATGCCAAGTGAGGTGCCTGAGGAACACCCATTTTGAGATGTTTAGTAGGCATTTAGAGATTCATCATCCCAACCACCACCACTATCACCACCACCCCCATGATTCATCGTCATCATCCTTATCCTCATTATCATCAAAACCAAATTATTATGGGAATTTGGAGTGCATCTCTTGCATAGATGTAAAAAATAGAAACATTTTCTAAAAATGAGTGGTATCATTTTTCTGAAACTACTTATCTTTGGTTAGTTTTGGAGGGGTGACATGCTATGGTAACAGAACAAATTCTTTCAACTCTCATGAGCATCAACATGCCTCTTACTAACTCATTTACATAGAGTTTTAATTTACTAGAAAAAAACTTCCTATTTTTTCTACATGTTAGCCTTGTAATCTTGGGCAAATAATTCTATTTCCTCATCTGTAAAAAGGGTGTACTGATGTCTACCCTAAAGGATATCAGTAAAATTCACTGAAATGTTTCATATAGACTATCTGTGTCCATTCGTGATATGTATGTCATTTTCAGCCTAATTATAATTTTTTAAGCCTCTATTTCTTGTATTTTAAGGTTGTACAGAATGATATCTATGCTTTATGGCTCTATGATTTTCCAATTTAACTTAACATTTTAATACTCACTTTTGATTGTCCACAGTTATTGTTTTTGTTAAAGTTTTTATGAATTGCCAGGAACAATGACTCAAATTACCTTAAGTTAAAAGGAGTTTATTAAGAGGAGACACATATTGGAATGGGAAGACAAAAGTCATCAGGAGAGGACACACCTCCTCTTCAATATTTCTAGGGTCTACAAAGCCTTGTTCACTCTCTGTCCCTATATCTCCCTTTCTCTTTCTCTCTCTTTCAGTGAGTCCATATTTCACTTTAAATTTTCTCTGAAGATCAGCATCTCTATTTAGTCATTGTTTCTATTTCCTTGTAATTTAGACTTGCAAATGGATTTTGACTTCCCATGGGCTCACCTCAACCTCTTGTCATTCTTATTGTATTATTTTTGACCAAGCATAATACAAAATGTGGCACCTGCCTTCAGCAGAGCCTTGACCCTAGATCTTCCTTTAGAAGTGACGTGGAAAGTTGAGCAATGATTATTTCTATTAGGAATTGTTGGCATCATCAAAATTATTGCAGGCAAAAAAAAAAAAAAAAAAAGGAAGTTAGCAAGATGCGTATGACTACCCATTTTGTGCACTGAGTACAGACCCATACTTTATTTCTATAGTCTGAGTTATGTAAGCCAGAGAACAAAACCTCTCAAAATTATAAGAGAATGATAGGTGGGAAATAGAATGGAATGAAGGTTGGAATTTGAGTGTTTGCATAATGGATAGACTTGCCAGAAAGTGGTTCTAAAAAGAATGCTGCAAAAATGATATTTCTTTAAATAATGTGGTTTTCTAATCACCAAAGGAGTAAAAAAAAAATCAAAATATTAGTCTACAAAACATACTAAAAACAAAATTCAACATCACGATCACCAATAACCTGAGGATCAAGAGCATTTTGTTGTCATTTATGTCATCTAGGCCTGTGGTCCCCAACCCCCAACCTATATGGCTAGTTCCTTAATAGACAAAAATTAAGTTTCAGACACATCTCCAGGTCATTTGATCTCCTTCATTATATCTCTCTAAAATATTTCTACTGCAGCACTAAACAACATGATTAATCTTTTATAACCCAGTTAGTATTTCCCAAAAGATTTACATGTTTCACTGACATTTTGGTTGCTGCTTCTTGAGTTTATGAGAGGTAGAACACAGTAAAAAATTTACTATAATTTATTTTGCATCAATTATCTAAAATATTATCAATAGTTTATTGGCCATCAATTTATCAGAATTCATCTCTTACTTAGCAATATAATTTTCTTAATTTTCAATCACCCTTCACTCAAATGTAGATTTCTCAAAAATCTAGTTCAATCCAATATGAAAAATGAAGAAAATCAGATCCAATGCACAACCAATAAATACATGGCTCTTGCCATGTTAATGAAATGCAAAACAAGAAAAACATCAAGAAAAAATTATTGGTTATTTTTATAAAACTTAAGCTTCCAGAGGACAAGAATGTTGTCTAATGTGTATGTAAGATGTTGTGTACTGTTGGCACTTGGATATTAAAATTCAATATTTACAAGTGGAACATAATTTGCAGAGCCATTCCAATGCACAAGCAAATGGGATGTATTGAATATCTTGGGATTACTGAAATGTACTTTGATTTTATGCAACATCTTGTTAACTTTATCTGTTTTTCATAGCTCTTTTCCGTTAGAGGGAGGGTGAGGGGAAAATTGGATCAAGGTCTTGGTTTTTAATACTAGGCATCAACACTATGAAAGAAATCAAAGACACATTAATAAACTAAATATTACCTCCCACTGCTCTCTGGCTACCAGGCACGCACAGTTCTTTCCATTGGACTCCTAAGAGGGCCTTCAATAAAGTAAAACTGTGATTTTGACATTTCTCTTGCTCGCTGCCAGAAAATTCTAAATTGAGTCCCAGTTGTTTTTTAGATTAATCCATTGGAGAAAAGAGAATCTGAACACAGTATTTTATAACTTTTTGAAAATGCATTTAGGCTAAATTTAGGTTTGGATATATGTATATCCCTAATTATAAAATAGTCCTCTTACATCAAGCACACACTAGTAACATGCTTATTAAAAAAGATGAGATAAGGCATTTCTAATATATAAGAGCAAATTTTCTATGAATAATAGAAACCAAATGTTTATTAACAATATATCTAAAACATGCTATATTTTAAAAACCGGTCCACTTTCAAGAATTGACCTATTTCCTTTCTTTAAAATCATAAAATAGAGAAAAACATTTAGGAAGAAAATAGTACTTTTTATAAAACCTTACTCAATGAGACGTGATGCTTGCTTTGAGTTCTTCATTCATATGTCAACCAGGTAAACGTACAACAAGGCGCATTTCAAAATCAAAGATGCTAGTGATTTCCATATTTTCTTTCTGATCTTTTCCAGCACACCCTGGGAACGGCTCCCTAGGAAGGGCACCTCGAAGCCTTCACCGGTGAAGAATGCGGTGGGCTCATTCCCTGGGTATGCGCTGCATGAAGCACATTACACCTGGGCGATTCCTATTGATAGAAATTGAATGGAATTGCACTTCTAGGCTTTTTAAGAGCTTATTTGGTGCTTCACATGAGACTTTATTAAAAATAGCGCAGCTTTCAAAAACCTTTTAAGGCACTGGATGCTTTTTAGAAATCTAATAAATATGGATGGCTGATTAAGGAATGTATTTTATGTACTGTATGTTAATACTCTTTTTCCTCTTCATTTTCCATCTTTCTTTTCCCTTGCCTTTTCCGAGAACTTCAAGTAATAAACTGATGTTTTAAAAGGACCTATCATAATCTATACCACAAATTCCTTCACACTAGTGGGAATTGTATCCTATCCTTTGTCCTGTTCTAACTACAAACAAATAGCAGTTTCAGTTTATTGAGCACTTACCAAAATCAAAGTCAAATTCATTTTCCCGGTAACCTTTAAAATAGATATCCCCATTTACTGGGTAGAGACTGAGACTCAGAAAGGATTAGAAATTTGCTCAATATCACATATCTGGCAGGTGACAAGGCAAATGCATTTAAAAATAAGTCTTTTGGTGGTGATGGTTATTGTGGTGGTGATAATAGTAATGGCAGGTACTATGCAAAGTAGTTTCCATATATCATCTCTTTTAATCCTAACTTGATTTTATGAGTTTTATATTCTGACTACAAAGTTGGTGATTTTTTCCCCTACACACAAGCAAAGTCAACCAATTAAGGGTTTTATTGAACAAGACTGATGGCATCCAACAATGGGAGAAAATATAATAATGGTAACTCTTACCATGGACTCAGTGTTTTATCTAGGGCTCTGAAAACAAAGAAAACTTTTTTCCTCCCAAATGCTAATTCTTAAAGATTCCATATCATTAGCTTCTTACCCTGTCATTTCCAGGTTTAGAAATTTTGTAAAGAAAAACTTCCTCAGAAAGCTATCATCTTCAGAATACTGTTTTCTTGTCTTCATCTAGGGAAATTTGGGCAGAAAATAGCAGAGCTAGTAAAGTGATAAATGGAATCACTTGGGCAAAGTGACACTGGGGCTCTTGTAAACCCTTGTCTACCTCAGAGCCTAAAGGGGGAGCCCATCTAGGTTTCCCAGGCAGAGCTGAGGGCCACATTTTGCAAAATTGCAGCTTCTGTGGAGGGCTGGTCAGAGTGCACAAAAATCTGTTTCTCACTTTTCTATTTAAATGGGGGCCGGGAGTGTTTGATCAATGTCTTAAAATATCTAAGGAGGTGCTAAATTAAACCCTTTAAGAAGCATCAAAACATAATTCTGGTGAAATTCTTGTGGAAAAGGTTAAATGATTATTTCATTCTTAACTGAAAGTAATCAAGAATGATTCACAACCTCCCTCCTGCCATGGTTTTTTTCATTTCTTTAATTTGTCTCTTCTTGTGTTCCACCAATGGTGAAGAAGGAGAGCTTCCATCATTCTTGAAACTGTGTTATATGTAAACAGGAAATTATTGTTCCAGCTCCAAATCATTGCTTTAGACTTTTCTTAGAAGATATAATCTTCTCACCTTTTATCTTAATTTTATTGCATTCTGCTAAATACTCTCTAATTTTTAGTGTTGTACAAATATGAATTCCCAAATCATAAAGATTGTTTTACCTAAATTCCACAGAAAAGTGATTATCTTTTAAAAAACATACTTCATATAGCTCAGCATTTTGTAACCTATTAAATGTAAATCAACCTGAAAGTTCATCTTATAGTTTTATATAAAAAAAATAAGAAAATAAAAGCTTAAATGGAAATTCCTTAAATGTTCCTATAATTTTAGACGTGTTGGAATACAAATAATTTACATAGAAAGATTCAAATGGCATTATAAATTAAGACTTCTCAGTAAATTCTTTGCATAAATAAAATATTTATGCATGGAAAATAGTTATTTTATTTTAAATTGATAGAAATTAGCCATGACTATACATATGTAATTTATCAAGTGATTGTTTATAGTCAACAGAAAGTAGTTTAAAGGACCTTTTGAAGAAAGATTTTTTTTGGCCAGAAATTTTTATTCTGTGGTGATCTGGTCTCATGTGGTTGCAGAATTCATAGCTCTCATGTCTTTGGTTATATCCTTGGGATAAAAGGATGACTTCTACATCTTATGATATATGCTCTATTAAATGCTTACTGCCTCACACAGGGACCAATTGTTTAAGGCAGGGTAGTACTATAATCCTTGGAAGACTGGATTTTGTTACCTGTTTTTCAAAGGCCCTTTGAAAATTATTTTGGTCAATTCTTTGTCCTTATTAGGTCACTGATTAAAGGATGAGATCATCCTGCTCTGTAAACTTCTTTTTATGAAGGATTTATATATATATATGACTAATTATTTTATTATAAGGATAATATAGTGGTAACAACACATTCTAAAAATTAATTAGTAAATTATTTTTCTACATGGTAAAATTTAGTTGTACTTATTTTTTTATTTTTTGTTTTTCTATTTCAGTATCATCCTCTTAAAATATGGATCACTAAGGAAAAAAACTGAGTCAACTATGTCTTGTCAGACAAATTTCTTCTGTTAGGATCTTTTTCTTAAAAAAACAAAAACAACTTTGTTAACATTTACCAAGTGGATAGAGCCAACTGGATACTTTTGAATTCGTGAAAAACCCGTATCATGGAATTTTTCAAAAATAAGCAAAGCATCAAAAAGCCATAGTGCTCTCTAGAGAGGACAATGAATAGACATATGTGCATAATTTTATCAGGTACAGTAGGAACAATGCAACTAGCAGAAAATAATACATTTATAGAAATTTCTATATTGAAAAGCTAATAAAAACAATTTTTGCAACATAGCATTGCTCAGTTTTTCTATTCCTATTAATTTTCTAGTTGTTTCTTCATTTTGACATCTGCTTATGCTATTGGCAAACATTACCAGCGCCGAATTTATAGGAAAAAAATCATAGGAGAAAAATATAAAATTTAGAAAAGTGTTTTAGTTTTTCCTGGGAATTAGAAAATAATAAATAAGGATTTTAATTTTATTTTACATTATCTCACCTTAACTCAGTTCTTAGAAAGGTAGCATTTTGCACCAGCACAGATTTAAAATAGTGACCCCAAACCAGTTATAAATATGTTGTGAAGTAGAAACTCCTTTGGAAACGTGATCTAAAGTATGATAAAGAGAACTCAGAAATGTCCTAAGAAAAGTCACTACTTTTTCCGGAATGCTCATGCTTTACTTATCTCATTAAATCTATTCAACTATCCAGCAAGATGGACATCCAGATTCTCATTTTACAGTTAGGTAAACTAAGGCTCAGAAAAATTAAAATATTTATAAAAGGTCATTCAAACATTAAGTTGCAAAAACAGAATTTGAACAGATTTCAAGAAGGAAAAATATAAGATTGGAAGATATTTTATAGGCTAAATAAAACTGATGGTGTTTCAAATAGGTAGAGGTAAAAAATTACTTACAGACTGCATAAATGTGAATTTCTATGAATCTCCAAATATTCATTTAAAAATCTTTCAAATAAAAACCCTTCTAACTATAATTGACAAGAAGATCCTTAGACATCTGATGACATGATTAATGAAATGTCAACTGCTAGTTCTATAGTTCTAGCAGGTCAATTAGTTTCCCATCTCTAATAATACTTCACCATTGAATCTGGGATCAAAATTTTAGATTCTGGCTGTCTTCTGAGTGAAATCATGGTAATGGAAATATTGTAGATTATAACCACTTCTTTGCTTTGTATACCCTTTTATAAATACTAATTTAAAAAATGAGCAATAAGAAAAACACTAAATTTTGAATAGAGAGAAAAAAGAAATTGGCTCTCAGTCCCTTGGAATTCATCTGCATGGTCAAAGAGTTGAACACTTCCTTTTAACTGATGTATTCATTAAAAGCCTGTGTCTGACAAAGACCCAACTTAGCAATTACGGTTGATTGAAGTTAAAAATGTTTTATGTTTATATTAAATTCTTAGATGGGCTACAATACTTTGGCTAAATCATACAATGTTTTGATGAGCAGATATATTTTACTCCATTACATTTCTGACTATCAACAAAGAAACTTGCGTTGTTTCTTGGGATTTGACATTAAACATACAAACGGAAAATGAAGATAGAGAGTTGTAGTAATTACTTTCTTACAAGGATGCGCGTAATGAAAAGAAATGGAATTCTCAGAGTGATCAACAGGAAATTCCCTTCCTATTTTCACAGTGGTTTGGTTCTGGGATAATGTGATTTCATCAGTAGAAATGAAGTTCTAAATATTTACTTCTCAGAATTATATTTCCATATTCACACAACACTGTAGTTAACATGAAGTTACAAGATCAACTATTCTATCTCAACTGATAATGATTTCTCTTTACAGGTGTCTGCATATCTCTCCATTTGCACTACTGGTTTTAGTTCTTCTTATCCCTTTCGTTGGCTGTGATGGTAGCATACTAGTGTCAACTGTTTCTCCTCTATAGAACTCCTAGGGAGATTCTCTTAAAAGAGTCAGGAACCTCTTGATTCAACAACTTTAATAGATCCCCAATAACTATAGGAAAAAAAAAAAATCACTACTTCTTGGCATGACATTCATGTCCCTCTATGATCTGATTTCAGCCTACATTTCTCTCCACACTACCTATAAGAAGATGTCACTGTTTCCCAAATCTGCCTTTACTATCTGAAGGATGTCTTTACAATTTCCCCTCTCTTGGAATAGTATCCCACCTCCATCATAGTAATCTATTAAAAAACCCTAAAATCTAGGTCAAAGTTTACCTTGGCAACACAGCCTCCTCCAACCTCTCTCTGCCCCTCATACTTAGAATTTATCTTACTTATCCCGTGTTCCCAACACATTATTATCTTCTCAATCTAATGATTTAGCTGTTTCTCCCTTAGATTATATTTATATGTAGTGCCTCCTATTTTATCTATTAGATTTTAGGTTTCTTGAGGGTAAGAACTATGTGTTATCAATCTTTATATCCTCTAAAATAGCTAGCAAATACGAAAAATTTGTTACATTTTGGAGAATTATTTTATATTCTGCAAATTAATTTAAATTTAATGGGTTGATTTAATTGGGGTTGCTAAACTGATTATAATATTCACTATACACCAGCCGATAAGATATTAATACTTTTCTGAAAATATTGAATTTTTCTCAGTGAAAAACATCGGGACCTTCCCCACTGCAAGTTGTTGAATATAATTGTAGACAATGGCCGTTGTTTGGTAGTGCAATGTCACAATCCATAGAAAGTCCTTTTTTCAATACAATATTCACCCTTGCAGTAATAAGTGCAGAATGTTGAGTTGCATTTATATGACAAAATAAATGTAGTAATCAGATACACTATTTCAGGGCCTTTTTTTCTTAAAACTTCTGTACAAATTCACACGCTTCAAAATTTTTAACAGAGCCATTCCCCCTGCCCCTCAAAACACATCATATAAAAATTAATTATAAGAGAATAGGATTCATGGCCTATATCCTCTCTTTTTTTCCCATGTACATCTTCTGTCCTGTAGGGAGGACTGTACTATGAGAGACCAACAGAATGAAATATGAGAAAGGTTTGTTTATCTTATAGGTGAACTATGGAAAGGTGAATATCCTGGGCAAGAAGGATTTTTATCGAGGAAAGGAGGAGTAGAAACAAAATGAATCCAAGATGGAGAAGGGTAAGTGCAAGGAAGAGAAGTAGGAGTGAATTAAAAGGAGAATTCCTCGGTGCCTGTACAAAGTGGACTTGAAGCTGACTCAAAGTGATCCAATAGTAAGTATTAATGATATTTATGCCATCCTCTAGACTCCACATGGCTTGGAATAAGACTGTATTTATAAGTCATTATTTCTATTGGCTGCACAATATTCCACCATATAAATGCACCATAATTTAATTAATCTTTTAATGTTGAATGTGTAATTTTTTTAAATTTCGGAATATTATAGGGGTACAAATGTTTTGGTTACATGAATTGCTTTTGTACAGTTTGGGTCAAAGTTATAAGTGTGTCCATCACCCATATAGTGTGCATTGTATCCATGAGGTGTGAATTTACCCATCCCCTCCTCCCCCACCACCTGCTTGATTTCTGTTGAATTTTACTACCATATGTGCACATGAGTGTTGATCTATAAGTTTCAATTTAGTAGTGAGTACATATGGTTTTTGTTCTTCCATTCTTGTGATACTTCACTTAAAAGGATGGAGTCCAGTTCCATACAGTTTGTTAGAAAAGTTATTAGTTCACCATTTTTTTCATGGTTGAGTAATACTCCATGATACACATATACCACATTTTATTGATCCATTCATGTGTTGATGGGCACTTGGGATCACATCTTTGCAATGTGTGAATTGTGCTGCTATAAACATTCAAATGCAAGTGTCTTTTTTATAAAATGTCTTTTTTTTTTTTCCTTTGGGTAAATACCAAGTATTGGGATTTCTGGATCAAATGGTGGGTCTACTTTTAGTTCTTTGAGGTATCTCCATACTCCTTTTCATAGAGGTAAGACTTCGTTCTTTTTGATCGTCTACTAAACTGAGATGTCGTTCTAGCCCCTGTGGTCATAATGGAGGGTTTATTGAAGAAAGCAAACTGAACTAAAGTTGAGTAAATAAATTTCAGGTTTTTAGACATAAGATCATTGATAATCAAATATATCTTGTTTTTATAGAAGGTGGATTTAGCCAACTTTATACCATTGACTTTGAAATTGATTTTGAACTCAACTTTAGAATTAATTATTTTTTGAAAGTATTGACAGAAAATTAGAATAAGAAAGAGGGAATTACAAGGAAACATAACATGTTTGATAAAAATAAGTCATGATAGACTAACTGATCATTTTATGATGGTATTACTAGATTGAGAGCTAAGTACAGAGCTTAAAACACGGAGTTGTTTTCTTGGTTTAAAGACATCTTCAAGGACCCAGACCACTTTGAACCTTCTGTTCTGCCATTTTATGGCCTTTGTCTTTGGACTTTCCCTCATGAAAAGTCAGATGGTTGTTGCAGCAACAGGTAACTCTACACAAAAAGCTCTGTAGGCTCTTTAAGAAGCATTTTCTTTTTATCAGGATGTTTCTCCCCGAAACTACAAGGAATGTCTGTTTTGGGTCCCGTTGTCTAGAAATGGGTCATAGGCTCATGCTCTCACTCCAAAGTAGTATTGGGAAAATGAGGATCTGGAATTTTTAGGCTCTATGGAGGAAGGTGGGCTCTGTCAGCAAGGACGAAGTGTAAGGAAAGGCATTTGCGTGGGCAGCCATATTAGCAGAATAATGCTAGTTGTATCAAACAATTAAAAACAATATCCAGTGGCTCAAAGATGGTTGGTGCTTGTTTTTTGCTTGTGTAGAACTGAAAAGAGTTATTCTTTATGAGTGCTCAGCTCTCTTATGTAATAGTGTAGAGAACCAGCCTCCTTCCATCTCATGGCTCATCTAGCTTCAACAAATGACTCTTAAGTTCACTGTGTGAGCTTGCATCAAGCCAGCTGAAGGGAAAAACACTTGTTTCTTTAAGCTCCTTAGCCTGGAAGTCATGTGAATCACATCTAAACTCATTCCATTGGCAGCTGCTAGTCAATTGTCTTCTCTGCCCCCCACAGAGATGGTTAGGGATTGCCCTAACTAAGCTGAAATTCCCAATAACAACCAAATTTTGAGCAAGAAGGGAATGTATGAACAAGATAATCAAATAGTTTGGTGGTAAAATGATTGCATGTCAAGAATTTTGATTATGAAAACATTATCACCTCAGAGGGATCTCTCTAACAGAATATCTCAGGGTATATCAGCATTTTTGCTAATGACTTGTTTGAGGACACAGGATGACATGTTAATCAAATTTTTAGATATCTTGAAGTTGAGAGAAAGAACTAACATATCGGCAGAAAGTTCCATGATTTTCCCCACTAAATCTTAAAAGGTAGGAATAATGGGTCAAATTGGGGATCAAATTGCTGGAAATAAATAGCAATTCCTGCAGTTAGGTCGACGTATTCAGCAGCACAATTTAATTTGGCAAATATTTATTTAGTTCTTATTATAGTCAGGGCATTGTGCTAGGCCAAGTACAGAATATATAAAATAAGGGTTAACAGCAGAACATATGAGAAAGAAAAAAGCAGTCTTAGTTGATTGAAAAATCAATATGAATTTAAATTATTAGCATCAGATCCCTTTTTCTCTCTCTCTACGTATGTGAGCATTTGTATATATGTGTGTGCGCACATATATGTATGTAAGTTTATATAAACCGATTAGGTTAAATTAAAAGATTTATAATATACAGAACATTCTACACTTTTTGTTTTTTAGATTTTTATCTTAGGTCCTTGGTATAACAATTTAAAGGAGAAAAATTGGCAAATTCTGTCATTTCTGGGAGAGTATGACCAAGATGATAAGTGAATTTGAAATAACTCATATGTATTCACTCATTCATGCATTTGTTTACGACTAAGTTTTCATTTGTTTCTCTTCAAAAAAGTAGGGTATGTGTATAAATAGCTATAGTATAAGATAGAATATATAGAAATGCTTTGAAAAAATTAGAAGAGTGAGAGATTTCTTCCAGCAAAAGAGATAAGGAAAAGATTTGTAGGATGGAACTAATATGAGTTGTTCTTTAAAGATATAGACTAGGATATAGTCAAGAGGGAAGAGAAGTGGTGCTATATTCTAAGAAGGAGGTCAAAAACTTTAAAACAGATATCAGTAGAATTGTAAACTCTTTATCTACAGCTATAATGGCATCAAAGAAATAACAGGGGAAAAGGCCATTAAGTTACTTTGAGATAAATTTCAAGAGATCATTGATTCTGAGTTAAAATTTTTGAATTTTATCAAGAAATAAGCAATCAGTAAATTTTTATTAAATTCTTACTATTCATACGATAGAGTCTATAGAGGTCATAAAAATTTTACATTTGTTTATATTAAGGATGGTAAAACAACAATGACAACAACAACAACAACAAAACCCTGGTGGTGTTTTACCTACAGAAGAGAAAATTTATGATCTTAAGGATTATCATGGTGAGGAAGAATTAACCTTAACCTTATTTTCTATTCATCTTTTTTCTAAAGCTCCTACATCACCCCATAACCCTAAACTAGGACCAAGAGTTGGAAATTGGAGAAAGGCTATTTTTGGGTGATTTCATTATCAAGAAAACTACCTTAAATGTATGATAAATTCATTTAAGAGTGTTTAAACCTAAATCCATGACCATTTTCTAGGACGATGTAGGGGAATCAAAACATCTTTCAGAAAGTGAGGAGTGGGATTTCCAAGATTTCTGTTCTAATATATAGAAGTACTATAATTTCTTAAAATATTGTAAGTTTATATGAAAATATATATCCTCTTCAGGAAGTTTTAATTCATTCCAATTTTACAACTTATTTTATACAAAATGATTGACTCAATATTAGCTATTAACTGAAAGAAGAGTTTATAGAAATATGAAAGGAAACTTTGACAGAATGCTCCCTGTAGTTTCTTTCCATTATGAGTTTAAAAAAGTAAAAAAATTACAAAACAAAACAGAAATATGGTATGCAAATCTAAGCTACACAGGACATTTACAGGGTGAAAACTAGCAAGTAGTCACCTTTTCATAGGTCATTTCATTACATCCTTCACATCTTAATTTTAGTTAGTGAAAAGATACCCTTCATTGTTGCTCCAAATCAACATAAGCTTCAAACAACTCCCAGAGAGTTGTCTTAAAACAGCCCACAGCTTATCATACCACATCTGAAATCTCCATTGTGTTGCTGAAGGATGTGCATAACAGGCATATATCTTGCTTATCAAATATTACTCCCCAAAACTCCCCAACATAAGCTCTTGTCACGTCAAGGCCATCCACTATTCATACTAATTTCATTTTTGCCTTTCAGCATTTTCAGGGAATGTCCTTTCTCTTATTTTCAACTCTAAAAATCTACTCCTTCTGTAAGTTTTCCTGAAGTCTTTGCAACTAGTCTAGCCTATGCCAGCTTCATCCTTCATTGATCTTGACATAGTAATTATTGTCCGTACTACATATCTTGATAATCATATCTAAACTTATGCTACCCTCTATTTGTTCCATATTGGTTTTATTTTTCTTCTCTGTGAGAATATATGTTCTACAGAGGCACATGACACATCATACATTAATTTTGCATCCTTACAATATGTAGATTAATATTCCAAGTGAATGTCTTAGGAATACTTACGAAGTAGAGTTGGGTCAAATTGAATTTAATAAGGTCTCATATTTTCTTTGACTTTCAAAGTTATTACAAAATAATTTTTATTTTATATATTCTTACCAAGTTATTAAAATTAAAACATACAGTTTAAGGATTTTATTTGATATTACTTTCTTCTTTTTTATCATTTTTTTGCCTTTATCTGGCATCATGGTGTGCTATCTTACTGTATTTTTGCTTTTATGGTGGATTTCCTCACAGAAGAATAAGTTACTGTCAAGAGGGAAGAGGGGCGTGGTTTATCCCAAGAAGGAGTATGAGATATAATGAAAAAAATCTATAAACAGCATCACTTTTTTTCAATTGTTAAAAATATTAGTAACATGCTCACTTATTTTATCTACAACTATGAAAACTATCAAAGAAATCTTTTTGTGTGTGTGGATCTGTTTAAAAATTGAACATATAACTTTTTGATTAGGCTATATCAGAGAAAAAAATTTGAATCATATAATGCAAATCAATAATTAGGATCTGATTTTTCAGATTAAGCTTTCATGAATTTAAACTTGCTGCCATTACATGATTGTTATTTCAAACTCAATGGCAGACTGTGAACTCATGGAGATTAGAATATCATTTTAATAACCTTATTTCCAGAGCATAACAAGATACCTAATGTATAACAGATCCTCAAAAGATACTTTGTGAAGTGAGTAGATTTTATTATTGCCACCATTGTTCCACTTACTTATTTTCTAGGTTACATTCCCTTTTCTTCTGTTGGTTATTTGTCTTTCTATTACTGGTTTTCTTTTTGCTTCCCTATTAGGAAAAATAAAACCACCTTGTAAAAAAGTCTTGTGACTGCTTTAAAAAATAAGATTCTTAGGTGTTTCTTCTATTTATAACATCTACCTAGACTGGGAATTCTTTGAGGACAATGATATATATCTCATTCATTGTTGTTGCATTTCTAGTTCCTAGTCCACTATCAGGCATAGATCAAGAGCTACCCAATAGCATGGAATGAAATAGATATTAAACAAACAAGTCTCTATTTTACCAACATTATCATTGAAAAGTGATAATGAATAGTGTTACCAGTTTTACAAGCAGTCTGATATAGTTCAGAGTCTACCCGAAAGTGGTATAATGCTTATGAGAGGGCCTTTGGACTCAGAAAAGATTTTGGATTAAATCCCTAGCTGGGCCAGGCCTGGTGGCTCACGCCTGTAATCCTAGCACTCTGGGAGGCCGAGGTGGGCGGATCGTTTGAGCTCAGGAGTCCGAGACCAGCCTGAGCAAGAGCGAGACCCCATCTCTACTAAAAATAGAAAGAAATGATATGGACAGCTAAAAATATATATAAAAAATATTAGCCGGGCATGGTGGTGCATGCCTGTAGTCCCAGCTACTCGGGAAGCTGAGACAGGAGGATCGCTTGAGCTTAGGAGTTTGAGGTTGCTGTGAGCTAGGCTGATGCCACGGCACTCACTCTAGCCTGGGCAACAGAGTGAGACTCTGTCTCAAAAAAAAAAAAAAAAAAAAATCCCTGGCTGGCTGGGCACAGTGGCTCACACCTGTAATCCCAGCCCTCTCGAAGCATGAGGCAGGAAGACTGCTTGAGGCCAGGAGTTTGAGACCTGCCTGAGCAACACAGCCAGACTCTGCCTCTACAAGATAAATAAGTAAATAAAAATTAGCGAGACCCAGTGGCTTGCACCTGTAGTCCTAGCTACTTGGGAGGCTGAGGCAGGAGGATTGCTCGAGCCTGGGAGTTTGAGGCTGCTGTGAACTATTATCTCACCATTGGACTTCAGCCTAGGTGTCAAAAAAACAACCCTGGCTGACACTACACGCTATGTGACATTGGGCAAGTTACCTACCCTCTTTAAGTTTTAGTATCTTCAACTATAAGATAAGGATAATAAGAGCACTAACTTCATAGGATATCGATAAACATTAAAGTGATGCATGTAAACCTTGTCACACGCTAATGGCTCACTAAATATTAACTATTGTTATTACTGTTTGCTGCCTGTAAAACAGAAACAATGTGCAGAAAGTATATCACATGTGAACTCACTTGTATACCAATTACTTATAATCTTTGCACTTTCTCTACTTCAATGATAGAAGTTCAGCAAAAGATTTTTAGTAACATAAGAAATAACTTCATACATCTCAACTTACTTAGATTTTATGTTATTAATCTCTGTCTTGAAACATATTAAATAGTAGGAAGATCAAACAACTTATTGAGCAACTAATATGAGTCAACCATCATGTCAAACACTTTTTATGTATAATCTCTTTGAATCCTTATGACATTTTTTGAGAGAAGCCCTATTATTATCCCAATTATATAAGTGATGATATTTATGATTTCTTATAATATCTTGTGCTTTTATCTCTTAGCCTATATCACATACACATGTTTATTTGTATAATTTTTTACGGTTATTTGTTTAACATTTGTCTCCTCATTAATCTGTAAATTCCAAAAGGATACAGACCATACCTTTTAAAAAAAAAAAAAATCATGGTATTCCTAGAGCTTTGCACAGTTCTTAGCATTTGCTAAGAATTCAATAAATTTATGTTGAGTTAATGAATGAAATAAGAATATATCCAAGTTGATACAGTACCAAAGGGTGAAGCAGCAGTTCAAACCCAGAGCTATCTGACTCTACGCTCTTTATCATTACACTGATTCTCCTGCTTAACATTGGTGGCTTCAGATATTCTTCTGCCTTACCTAGCTCTCTGGCAGAGGTGTCTAGTACTTACTTTACCTGGTAGCTGTGCTTACCTACCTCCCTGCCCACTCCTTCTCAATCTCCTCGGCAGGTCCTTCTTGCAGCCTTCTATCATCCTTCTTTCACTGGTGTTTCCCCAGGGTCTGGTCTTAGTTTCTGCTCTCTTACTCATTAGGACACCCCATCAAGATCCCTGGCTTCAGTTACCGTCTATATTCTGATGACTCTCCTGTCTATATCTCTAGCCCTATCTTCTCTTTGTGGCATCAGATTTCTATATCTAATATATCTCACATCATTATTTGATTCTTTATTTCATAGTAGCCTAAGTATAATTGTATTATCTTCTCCTGAAGGTTAGAATACATTCCTTGCCCTCTACCTTTGTGCGTGGTCCTACATAATCCAGAAACTTCTTCCTTTTCTTCTTACTGAGACTATTTCTTCTTCTGTATTCTCCGTGCCACTACCTTAGTTCAGCCACTTGTTATTTCCTTCACAGTTTACTGTGTTCCCCTGCCTTGCGTAGACTTCTAAATTTTCAACCAGTACCCATTTTCACCTGCTATTTTCACAGGTAATCAACGAGTGGCTATATTTTGAAGCTTCTCTTGCAGGGTGTGGCTGGCCATGAGCCCAAGTTCAATTCAATAGTCTGAGAGCAGAAATGTCGTGTATAAATTCTGGGTCATTTCTTGAGAAAGAAATCTACTTCCTCTAGACTCTGTTCCCTCCTACTGCTGGGAAATAGTAAAAAAAATGCATCAGTGGCCACTTGGGTTCTTCGAAGACTTTATGGAATGTGACTCTCTTCTGCCCTAGAAAATCACTTTGCTTTTAGATTGTTAGCTAAAAGGGAAATGCTCTTCTATTTCATTTAAAACATCATATCTTAGGGCCTTTTTGTCACAGCTTACAGTGTACCCCCAAAAAACTTTGTAAAATTAGTTTCTCTGATTCCAGTCTTTTTCCAATCCATCCCTATACTTTTAAATGAGTGTACTCTTTCCAAAATGCAAATATGGTTAGAACAATCCCTTATTTAGCATTTAGAAGTGGCATTTGCTTTGCTTTATTTACAGATTTTTAAAATAAGCATATATTGATTTAATAATCATGAGGAAATAAATAATTCCATTAATGACTCACTCAAACCTTCAAAATAAAGTTCAAGTTTCTTAGTGGAACAAAAATCCCTTCATGTTCTGCCTTCTGTCCATTTCTAGGGTCTTAACTTCTCCCACACCTTTGCAGACCTCCAGGCATAGGAATCTTTTAGTCCCTGGATGGTGACAGGCCCTGGTACACAGCTGTGTCTTTGTACCTTCTGCTACCTCGTGATACATTTCCCATGTTTTCTGCTAAACTAATGGCTGCTCATTCTTCAAGACTTAGGTCTAGTCCCGGGTCAGTATGGAAGCCTCCATAAAGCCTTTGCTAACTCTTCGGTATCAATTAAATTCCCCTCATTCAAGTACCCACAGAATCCTATCGGTATCTTTATCAGGATAATTGCCATGTTAAACTCCATCTATTTCTCCACAAGTCTTTGTCTATTCTCTCACAAAAAAATGTGCTCTCATTTAACCAGGAGATATGCCAGGAGATATCTTTGTATCTATGTATAGTTGGTGTTCAAGAGTTTTTTTTTTTATTGAATGAGTACACACTTTTTTTTTTCCCTGACCATACTGCAAAACATCTTAACCCCTATCTATCAAAATTTCCACATTTTAGTGCATATCAACTGCTTATAAAGACATGAAATAGTAAGAATATTTAGATTAAAATGGAGTATACGATTAATATAATTAGAAGCTGATTAGCAACGTATATTTTCCCTCAATGTTAGCTTTCCCCAATGACCTTAAAACTTTAGTGCATTGTGTGAATTTAAGAAATTCCTAAAGAATATTATTTTTGATTAGTAGGCAGATGACATATTTATAAGAAATGAGATTATCAAAAAAGGTTCACAGTGTTTTGTATGGCAAATAATCATTGGATGCTGAATGAATAAATGAGTGGTTTGGCTTTGGTAAATACGCGATTTATCCAACATTGACGGACTGAATTTGGTTTACAAATATGCTCAAAGCCAGTGTTCAAGTCCTAGGACAGAAAATAAATAAAATTTACAATTTGCTGTATTCTTAAGAAATCCCTCAGTTCTTAGATTTCTTTGGTTGGAAGAGGATTTAAAAATTTCCCACAAATGAAAAAAAAAGATTCATACCAAAATTTTAAAGCATTCATACCAAAATTTTATAAAGACTTTTTTTATCATTTATTATAAAATTTCAGAACATGAATTCTAAAGAAATTAACACTCCATTATTCAGGATTTTTCAGAAATCTGATGTTGATAGACTTCAATGTAACTGCATGTTAGTCAGATTTGAAACTCTCCAGGTAATGGATGATATTTTAAAATTTAAAAAATTTCTGTTTTTCAAGACCCATTTTCCTTGCCCAAGGCCTGATTTGTACATAAGGAAGAGTTCATTAAAAGTAAGTTATTTCTGTATACTTTACATACACTCATTTGTTAAGCTATTAATACAACCACACTGATATGTTTTCTGTCGCAAATATATTAATTGCTTATTGGTCAAATAACAATTGTATAATTAGAGCCAGCTTTATGGGTGTATAGCCTGTGCAGTCGCAAATGACTGGGTGTTTAAAAGGTCCTTCACTTGGTTTATGCTTTGCTATTGCTGGTTTGAAATTCTTAATTTTGGGAGCAGGGGGCCTGGGTTTTCATTCTTTACTGGGCCCCTCAAATTATGTAACCAGTGCTATGTATAATTTAAATAATTCTTTTAATCTTGAACAAATTGTCAGGTAGTGCATGGCTAAAATGCCAATTTCTAAACAGCTACCCATGAACAACAAACCTAGAGTCCTAGCTGTCTGCCAGCCTCCATTTGCCCAGCTTAGCTGTCAGGGGCAGCATGCAGGTTAAAAGAGAAAGATTCTCCTAAGTGTCAATCCCTCCTGCTGGCTCGAGAGAACAAAGCTGGCAGGCAAAGCGAATCAGATAGCGTACTGTGCACGCCCAAGCTTCAGAATACAGTAAAGCCGATAGGTCTAATTTCAGCTTTACCAGCCTTGGTAGTGTCCCTTTAAGTTTACTAAGTCGGATATACCTGTAAGCAAGCAGTCTAATGTTTTTGTGATCTTGCTGCTGTGAAAGTATTTAATAATAAGCCTCAGAAGTTGGGAGGTAAGAAGGAAATCTATGATGTCTAATGCCAAGGTGGTGTTCAATGTGTTGAAAGTTGATTAAATTTCCTTTTAACACCCCTTGAAACTGACATTTTGCTACCGTTTAAAATTTTTTTCCCTCCAAACTATTTTTTATACCCATGATTTAGAGTGATATACAGCAAAGCGGTGGCTATGAATTGGCTCAAAATGATTCTAGGGGTAATGAGCAGGGATTGAAAAAAGTCTGCTCCTGTTCATTTAAGGAAAGTAAAGCTAACTTTATCCTGCAACTGCATGCCAAGGCAGGGTCAAAGATTTGAGACTGCTCAAATAGTGCCATCCAAATTTTATCGGTTTGAAGTGATAACCAGGTTCCAGAATCCCATAGATTGATAAAAGGAAAATATATTTAAATAGATTAGTGCATTCTCAGCTATCAGTTGCAAAATTGCTTGCTATATTCACATGCTTCCATTTTTAAAGTTACATCTGTTTCAATAGAGCTAGTCTAAATTTGAAAATTAAGAAACACAGCATACTTCTATATTTTATATCTCAGATATCTGATTTTTAAAAGAAGGTTGTTGTTTCCATATGTATTTCTATCATAGGAAACTGTGGCAGCCAGACCTGGAATCTTATAAATGTCACTGAGGGAGTATTTGTTAACATATGTAATGTAGAATTTTACAATTATCATTTGAATGCTCAAATAATACAAAACGGAATACCTTGTAAATAGAGTAATGCAATGTCTTCTACATAATTGATTATTAAGTGTGACCATTACAAAGGCATATTTAGTGTTAACTGTGTCCATTTTTTCTCCATATCATTCTATTATTCTCTACATCACTACTTAAAAGACAAAAATCCAGCAAGACTTTCTTACAAGTAAGAAGACTCTAAAATATTAACTACCTTTTTTCTTTTGCTTTTGAGTCCAGCCCAATGGTTCCATCTTATTCAACCCAATATCTCCTTTTTATAATAGATATATTAAAATGGCATTCTGTGTAGGAAGCATAGGGAAGTAAAAGAGCAGAACAACCATGTGGACACTAGAATTTTAAAAACATTATGATAAGTACTAATGAGTGGGATTTATTTATATGTGATAAGAGAAGGTGGGAAATGAACTTAATTTATGCAAAGATAATGTCCCTCTAAAATATAGAAGTATGGTACTTTTGTAAAATAATTCCCTATATTAAAACACAGAGTGGTCTGGGTGTGATGGCTCAAGCCTATAATCCCAGCACTTTGGGAGGCCAAGATGGGAGGATGGCTTGAGGTCAGTTTGAGACCAGCCTGGGTAATACAGCAAGACCCTGTTTCTACCAACCCTTCCCCACCCACACACAACACACACTTGTGTATTAAAGAATCGTACAAAGTCTATCTATCATCTACCTTGAATTCCCACCATATGTCAAGTTACATAGTCAGACTCTAGTACTTGAACAGACCATGAGAATTCTTGTCTTTGATAGGTGATGGAGATAGAGGATGGATTGGAGTAAGGAATCGTAATATGGGATAGAGGTATGTCATAGACTACCATGGGCAGTATCAGAAAAAGAGTGGAAAACCTTTGGCCACAGAAGAGTAAATCCAATATGTAATATTCACAATATTTCTTGTCATTGTACAATAAATGAATTTAAATATGACTATGAGTTATAACATGCTTACAGCCTTCATTAATGCCATATCTACATTTCATGTATCTCTGCTATTTAATAACATTTTCTT
Source organism: Eulemur rufifrons (assembly GCF_041146395.1). Classification (NCBI taxonomy): domain Eukaryota; kingdom Metazoa; phylum Chordata; class Mammalia; order Primates; family Lemuridae; genus Eulemur; species Eulemur rufifrons. The sequence continues at coordinate 16,223,596 of NC_090998.1, forward strand.
ATAACACTCTTTAAAGAGCCTCCAAATAGTCCTTATTTCATGTTCATAAGTGGCAGCTACAGAGCAAGAATGATACAAATGAAGACTAGTGAATTAAATATCATGAGTGTCATTACCATAGGTGATAAGATTTCCAAATATGGTGAACAACTCTTGATAAAATTCCAAACTGAACAAAGTAAAATCTCTCATATAGTTTCACCATAATACATTTCTGGAAAATTCAGTCTATGTAAAAACTGTGCACATGTCAAATGATGACAATTTCTAGGCTCAGATAATCCTCAATAATTTACTTTCTCTATATGGATTTTTCATGGTATATTTAAAATTTGTGAAAAATGGAAGACAATATACTTCATTCCGTGGGACTATCCTATTCACTGAAGACATATAGGATCCTGGTCCTCATTATTTAAATGCCAATACCCAATCCTTGTGGTAAAACCACCCTTGCAAATTTGCAAAAATGTGCACTAGAGGAAAGTCCTACCTCTATCAAGAAACCTAGGCTCCCATCTATGTTTTTTCAGTAGTTTTGTGATAAATAATGTACCCATGCTTTCTGGTTGAGGTATTTATATCTAGACTCAAATATGTTGCCATTTTTATGAGGATTAATAGGGTTCACTTAAGAAAATCTTTCTTGTTCACTTAAAAAAAATCAACTTTACTGCTAATACCCATAAAGAATTTTAAGTTGGAAATGCTAATACGAACTTATGTATCATCCAAGGTAGCATATTAATTTGTTAACAGTATGATTTCAAGTCAGAGAGAGCTAGTTCAAGTCTCACTGGTGTTTTTTACTAGTTGTGTGACCTAGTGCAAAATACTTAATCTTTCTAATCTTTTATCACTTCATCTGAAAAGTACAGATAATGGTGGCACCTTACATTTGTTATGTTTTAAAGAGGTAATGTAATTTCTAAAAAAAAAATCTACTTAACAATTAACCAATATATGTTAGTATTGTTCTTGTTGCTCTTATAAAAGTAGTTTTGGATTTGGGCTATATAATTCTAGGCTTTTGGTTTATTTATTAAAAAACAAATATCAGGAGATATTAAACTACATTAAAAGCTATGGGTTCTATCAAAGGAGGTAATTCAAAAAACATAGGTAAAACATGCAGTATAACAAATATGACAAGAAAATGTGTGAGACACGAATGAGCTATTTTTCTATTACAGAAATAATTAAACATTTCATATAGTAAAGTCTTTCCTTTTCCGTTCAGTGTTATGAAAGAGTTGGATTCTCCCAGGATAGGCTGAGAGGGACCACAGCTAAACTCTTTCTGCTTTTGTCTCAACACCAAGTAGCGACTGCACCCAGTTGTTGGTCACGTGCTTTTCAAGACTAGGAAAGTTGTCTTAGCTTCCCCAAAGCCTAGGTAGCCATTTTAAAAACATTTTTGGAATTAGTTTGAATGCATTTTATTCCTCTACTTCAAACATCTTAAGCTTCTAAACCAAACTTAACTCAAATTATAATATATATGCTCCCAGAGTAAAGATGAGGCACACATATTATGTGTGAGTCTATCCTTCTTTTCCCTTTATCCTGTAGTATCTAAAGACTTATTCCACAATCTGGAGTCATTTTGGAGGCTGGAAGTAAGAGAACAAAATAAATTTCCCCAATCAGAGCTGTGACTTAAGCACAGGTCTTTCTCCCAGCCTTCTGGTCTGCCCTTAATTCACTGCAAAGCAGTTGGGCTTCAGGTGGTTCGATATGGAAATCTTATGGATTGGTAATATGGTTAGTAATGTATTCTTTTTAACAAAATCTATTACAATAACATTTGAGCATTGTGTCAGGGCCTTTTATCTGTAATCTCTAAAACTGTAATACGTATTTTGAAAACCTCATTCTTGTGAGGTGCCAATAATGCTCACAACCCCACCACTTTAAATGATTAGCAATTAGATTGGGAATAATGTAACCCAAATTAACTGTTTTGGCCTAAATATTAATTTAAACAAAGCTGTTTTTACATAGACATATCTCTTGGCAGGTTTGGGATTTTTTTTACTCCAAATGGGATTATTGACAGAATCCTAAAATGGATTTCTTAGTTTCTCTTTCTGACCAAGTGAAGGACCTGTGGGATCAGATGGTAGCTTTGTTCCACCCTCACTGTCATCTTGCCTCATGGCAAAGGTATGTGCCAGTCTCTAACTTTTTTTTTTATCAGCCTTTGCTCTCTACTCCTCCCCACCCCTGGCCCTATTTTTTTTAGTCTGCTTTTTCCCCCCATAGCTCATTTCACCACCTAGAAACATATATTAACTTATTTATCTGTTTATTGCCTGTGTTCAATAGAAAACTAAGCTCCTCTGGGATAAGGGCTTTGTTTGAGTCCCTGTTCTAACATGTGCCTGGAAAATAGAACACAATAAATACATGTTGAAGGAATAAACAAAGCAAAGGCTTTTCTTGGTCTCTATTAATGGAATCGATTTATGAGAGACTCTTTTGTTGCTGTTGCCTCAAGTAGTCCAGTCTAAAATTATACTTAAATATAGAAGAGTGGATCAAATTAGAGCTGAACTGGGGAGCAGAATCATTATGTTATTTGAACCTATGTGGAAATCTGGGAAGCAAGGAATCTTAGGAGACGAAATGAGGATAATCCTTAGGAGCTTTCAATATAGTCTTTCTGCTTCTCAGAGAACAAAGCCCTGAAACCGCAGAAAAGCAACACGTTCACATCTGTACTGCCATCAACTAACTCTCTTAAATGGTAATGTCAACCCTCTTTATAGCCAAGGCTATCTCCCTTATATGCTACCTATCTCTCTCCTGGGTGAGCAGGCATAATTAAGACTCAGTCTACTTGGTGTCTCCCAGAGTAGCTAAGGAATGGATAGTTGTTTTCCTCACTTAACAGTTTGGCTATTAGGTATATTCCCAAGTCATTAAAGACTGTCAGGGCAAAACTAAATCATGAATATAACTAATCATGAAAATGATATAGCTGAGAAGTTAGTAAGTGACTGGAGAACAGAAGTCACATATCTCAGGACATGATACCTTACCAATTGCAACATATATCCTCAGAATCAACTGACGCATATTGTAAGGTAAACATATTTCCTGAGAAGGTCTGGAGAGACCTAATTGCATAAGCATCCATATGATTTACATAAATCTGCATGCCATGCTCAAAACTCCACTGACATTCACATCTGTAAAATAAAATAAATAATGAAATCTTACGGTAGTTGCAGTGAGGCCAAATATTCAATATTCGGAAATTCTAGAAGACCTTAGGGTTGTAATGGTCAGTGGAACAATGGATCAATTTTCTTGATTTCATTCCTGACATTAGGGACAGTTTCCAAGTGAGTGAGAGAGCACAACTAGAATGAAAGAGGATCAGAATGGAGACTGCTCCTGAAAACAGTTATGTCTGCTAATGATAATATATCGAACATTTAATTGGTTTAAGGCACCATGAGGCTCCCCTAGGAATTGCTTTTGAGATCCTAGATAGTACTGAAGTAGAATTCTGTCTCCATGTGGAGTGTTGGTGCCAGAATCTTTATACAAATGAACTGCTTTTTATTTTTTCCATTGCCTTTCCTCTATTCTAAATAATACCAACATACACACTTAATTCAGAAAAGCATGCTTCCATTTAAAGTTCTTATTTTATTAAAGTTTAGAAAAAATTACTAGTATATAATTCTGAGGTTCATAATTTCCCTTTAAATAAGATACAGGTTAGTGTATAAAAACCCCTGCAGATTTTTCCCTTTGTTTAAATAATATCCTGTAATTCAAGCCAATATACTTTACAATAGTGTGTTAAAAGCAAACAGGAAAGCAGTTTAGCTCGAAATTAAGGTTCTTCCATCAGCATTTCTACTCACTCTGGATATTTTCTGATACAAAGCTTTGGTCTCTCCTTTCATGATGTTATATTCTGCAGTAGTAAAGCAAGTAACCGCAGCTTCATAATGCTAAGCACTCCAGTGGGAAACACAAACAGAGTGCATAAACCAAAGTATTCATTTCATGAGGTTTTATTAAAAGGCTTCACCTCTAAATTGAGCTGTCATACACTGTTGGGAAACTTTTTACCACAGTTTATTTTAACTATGTAAAACATTAAAGGAATGGAATTTCTTCAGCTTTTCATATAGTGGGCACGACCTCTCTTACACACCACAAACAATCTATACCATATTTAATCAAATTGGCTGGAGAGTAAAATAAGGCCATATGTTTTCCCACTTTCCCCAATTTTCAGAAATGACCCCAACCTCGTTAACATGCTGTAGATTTTCACGTATACCCAGCAGCGAGCTCTTCGGCGTTCTTACTGAGACACTATCCTGCGTGATTAAAAGATATCCTTCAGATGAGAAGGACATTGGGTAATTTATAAATCATTCATTTGTGACACAGCTTTATACAGCATTTCAAGGAATTGCATTAACTGCATCTGCAGTTTCCTCGAATGTTGCTTTCAGTTGACAGTGTCATAGGTCATTACCAATTTTTTCCTTATGTAAGCAATACCAACTTTCTATTAAAAATACTAATTTCCACCCTACTACAGTATCTTTTGAAGTGGCGTGTATATTAAAAAAAAATCAAGTTGCTTTGAAATATTAAAGGAATATATTTAACTGAAGGGTTTTCAGACAGGTTGTTTTTCTGTATTCCTGATGACAGAAAGATTTTAGCCTACAAAGTCAATAGTAAATTTTATTAAAGTCATTATTTTCCTGTTACAGCCCTCGTGCTTTAAATAAACTACAGCTGACAATGCTGTCTTACATACTGTCATACTGTAAAATGTCCCCTCTTTATTACCGCAGGGACAACTCATTTAGAACTTTGAAAGTGTTTTCACATTAGAGTTGCTCATTTGCAGAGCTGGCCTATGGCTGTGTTTAAAGAATGTGGTTGATACTTCTATTTTCCTCTAAATATTCTAGGGAAAAATATAAACTTGCCAACACAACATTTCTTAGATAAAGATTAATGCACCTTCTCCATAGATAAAATATATCTCAATCTTTCCATATTAATGTGCTCTGACTACTTATGACATTATTTTTCCCAGTAGCCCATTGAGTATAAGTAAGAGCAAAGCACTTGATATGTACATGACATGTTTTGTTTCAGGAACTTTTATTTCCCCCAAATTGGATTCTTTAAGGAATAGCCCACCTCCTCTGCATCATCTTCTTGGTCAACATAATCTTAATTATAAGAAGGTGCCATGGCCAGAAATTGAATAAGCATCCAGAAAAAATTTTCACCAAAATCAACAGAATTATGTTTATTATTTTGGAGCCGTGCATGGTACAGTAGTCCAAGTTGTGCCCATTTAATCCTCTGCATAATACCCATCTTGTCACACCATTCTTTAGTGCATAATTTAAAAATGAATTTTTCTTTTTTTTCCCACATGCATCCAAACCCCTATCTATTCACATATGTTATTATGAAGAGAACAGAAACAATTAGAGAAAAAAATAAATAAACAACTTGCCTTGCATATGGAGTCAGATGTAACCAGTGTCACTACATCCACATGTATTTTCCAACTCCTCTCTCTATTTTAAGGTATTTCTTCACAGTACATCTATATTGTTCAGGATTATGAAAATCAGACGAAATGTTTACCCTACAGTCTTTAAACTGACGTGGTCATAGTTGCTGGACTCTCCTTCCTTCCCTTCGGAGAAAAGAGCAGAGCACGAGAGGCCAGGTGCATAGTTAACTCTAGGAATAGATATGGTCGGTCCTCCCCTGCACCCTCCAAATCTGGCATCATTTTATTTTAGCTCATGCTGCATTTAGACCCAAAGGAAAAATGAGAGGATGTTTATAAACCTTTGTCCTAGACTAATAAAGATTTAATCAATGGCAAGTCTTTGATTTCAAACCCAGTTTTCTCCTGTTCGATCTTCAGACAGTAATCTTTGCTGCTGGTCTACGCTTACATTCAGATCTTGTTGGTGTCTAGTTCTGTGGCCTTTTAGACTAAGTGAAATAGAATGGAGACCATAAAATTACCTCTGTTGGAAAGATGAGATCATTTAAATAATATACTGTAAGTAAATAGCTTATGTGTGATCCCCATAAAAGGAGAAATATTCTTTAACAAACATTTGTAATTTTTTTCTGGTTTAGTTCTTCTGTATAATACTAAAACCTGAGCTATGCTTGGCTATATTGTATTTAAATCACTCACACTCCCTACCACACACACACATACACACATTCTATATACACACAGGCACATACAACACAACCTGTGACCTATTCAATAACTACAACCACCCTGAATTTTCCCCACATGCCTTCTACACGGCTTAGAATCCTGGCTGAATCACAGTCACTGGAGTTCCTTATACCACATGGTGTGAACCTAGATGGTATCAAAATGCCTGATTTGTGATGTGTGTGTTACTGTTCACTTAAAAGTGCTTTTACTACCTTTTCTTATCAATGGAAAACTTTCAAGATATTTAAAAGCAATGCCTTTAAATCTTCTGGCCACAATAAAGCAAAAATGGCAGGTGGCTATATGAAAGTGGTAGAATATATTTAAAGGAAATCACTCATAGGGAAAAGTGTAACATAGCTTAGATTCCATTTATACATTTTCTATTGGGAATAATGTGTTTCGGAGTGATGTGAGATTCTTTCCATTTGCTCAGTGAGAACATTAGGGGCTTTATAGAGCAATGTTGTTATTTTTAAGAAAGACGGAGAAATGAAACATTAGAAAACCTTTCTAGCAATCAGAAGAGCTGAGTTCAGCAATGATAAATACAGAGGCCAGCAGGCTAAACTTAAAACCTAAACTTCCTTAAATAGAAAAGATTAAAATTCTTTACCATTAGGCAACCTTTTTGAGGAAAAGAGGAGAAGGAACCTAATGCTTTTGAAGTAAGACTTCTGGTCAATTAAGGAAAAGGAGAGAAACAGATTGTACTTGCTATTTTGAGCAGGTTATCAAATTGACTAATGCATATTTGTTAAAGGACAATGCGATGATATTTTGGCATTTGGGGAAAAAAGGTGAATATTCTTATTATAGCTCACTGAGACAAGTCTCTGAAACCTGTTTCAGTGAGACGTTAGGTTCGGAACCAAACTAAACAAATAATACGATTTGCCTCCTTTTAAGTCATAGTCTCCCTTTTGCTTCCTTAATGAAAAGTAACTAACATGCCCCCTTCTTGCCACCTCTCTGGCATTTGCTGCATCTACTGGCAGCTGTGAACCTTGAAAAGTCCACATGCCATCAAGAGGAAGCTTTTACAACTACACTCATTAAAGGTACAACTTCTCAAAACTTACCACTCCCTAAAACAGAAATTGCTTATATTTAAGACTATAGTCATAATTGACATGTAAGTATGAGAGTGAAACTGATAAATAATTTAGAAAGAAATGCTGATTTGCAACATGGGAGCTAAGCTGTGTCTATGGGAGAACAGAAAACAGGTGGAACAGAAAGTGGTCCATGCACTGTCACTATGGCACAGGTCCTTAGAATTCCAAAGGAGGAGGGGACGCTCTCCCGTTTTCCCCTATGAGGTCCTGACTGGAAGAATGGCTTGCCTCCCCGCTTGGTAACCATCGGCAAGGGAGCTGATGGGGAAAGTTTCTTGATGTATTTGAACCTCTACTTTGGCTCTGAAGTGTTAGGAATTAATCCAGTCTTCCATATCATTTGTTGTTTCAATTTAAGTGCATTCTAAAAGTGAGAAAGTATACCTGGCCCCAGGGGCAGAAGTGGAAGAATGGAAATTTTCAGATGCCTTGTACCAAAAAGAATATTGAATTCTGGTGTCTGGGAGTAGAAGGAAATCTCCTCCTTGATTTTATTCTTAAATTCTGAAATCATAGTCAGAAACAGAAGCTCTCCTCATGCCTGTGCTTGGCTGTACAATGTCCAGTTATTATCTATTATCATTGTCAGCCTTTCTTGGTTCTGGTAAACAACTAGCCAATATTAATTCCAATTGCTGACTCTTCTTTTACTCATTCTTCCTGATATCTTTGGGGACAGAGAAAAGAACATTGAATTGGATTGTCTCTATAGCTAAATTTGACTAATTGGTAGAAAATATTCATTAAAAGAGTAATGAAAAAAAGAGAAAAATGTTGGTTCAGTGTTTTAAAATATTGATAATTTTGCAACTCATAACTGAAATCCTTTGCCATATAAGGTTCTGGAGGCATTACTGGGTTATGCAGAAGTATATAAATATTATAATACATAGTATATGTACATAACTATATATGTGTGTGTATACATACACATATATGTGTATATAATACATAAGTATTACATATAAGTGTTTGAAGATATATAAATAAGTATTACTGATTGGGTTATACAGAGATATAAATGGTAAGAGACGATATGTAAACCAGTTCTACACTGATTATGGGAAATAACGTTCTTACATACAAGCAAGAAGATCCCATTGTGAAATGAAGAATGAACAGTCTTCAGGGTAAGGGGATGTGCCATCTGAGGCTTGTACCCACCCTTATATCCCATGCTCTAGACATTTACAGCTCCAGAATTTCCTGCCCAAATGGTCCTAACTCTGCTTCCAGGAACTTCAAACCCCATTCCCTGGGCCCAGCCTTCCAAGAACAGACTGCAGTCCTGGAGCACGCACCTCTAAAGCCGAGGAACGCTCAAGGATTTACTGCCTGCAGAGGGTGTGGACAGAGTTTGGATGTGGGTTGTGTTGTTCAAGCACATGTGTATGAAACTCCTCAAGGTACAGGACATGTTAGGGAACAGGTTGGTTATAGTCATAGGTTGGGTACTCTTTATCATACTTGTTAACATAAGAACTTCTCTCTTAATAATGTTAGACATAATAGATACACTTTAAAATTTCAAATCAACATTGAGAAGGTCAAGTAAAGAACTACCCAAAAGAATTGGTGGCAGTAAGTATCTGGTGCTCACAGGGAATTGGGAACAGAGCCTGTTTCCATCAGGAACATATTCACAATGCATGGAGCATGGATTAGAGTTTTCAGAAAGGTCTTGCCTCTGTAGTGAGGGTTGATTAGCCTCAGACTAAACATTGCTTCTGCCCCACCAAATATATCTTAAAAGCCAGACCTGATAGAGACAAGCTATTTCTAAGTAAATTAACTGTACCCTTGATGAAAGCTCAAGAATATTGGAATAGAAATATCCATAATGTGTGGCATCTGATCATAAATTATCAGGCATGTAAAAAAAATAAATAAATAAAAACAAGAAAATATGACACATAGCAAAGGGTAAAACCAATTGTCTGAAACTGACCCAGAACTGACATGTTAGAATTAGCAGACAAGGACATTAATACAACTATTATAGCTGTCTTATACATGCCCAAAAGGTTAAGTAGTGACATGGAAATCAAGCTTCTAGAGATGAAAACTGCTTGAAATGAAAAATAAACTGGATAGAATTAATAGCAGATTAAAAATTACAGAAGAAATGATTAGTGAGCCAGAAGACATAGAAATAGAAACTTTCCATAATTAAATACTAGGAAAATAAGAATTTAAAAAGGTGAATCAATCATCTAGGAGCATTCTAAAAATGGAAAAGACAAGAAAATATTTAAAAAAATAATGCACAAAAATTTTCAAAATTTGGTTAAAACCATAAACCCTCGGATTCAAGAAGCTCAATGAAACCTAAGCACAAGAAAGATGAAGAAAAATACACATAGGGACTTCAAAATCAAATTGATTGCTGGGGACAGTGGTGCACACTGTAATCCCAGCTACTGGGGAGGCTGAGGCAGAAGGATCACTTGAATCCAGAAGTTTGAGGCCAGCCGGGGCAACAAACTTAGCAAGACCCTGTCTCTAATAAAAATAATTAAAGAAAATCAATTTGCTCAAAATCAGTAGTACAGAGAAAATCTTAAAAGCATTCAGAGGAAAAAGGGCACATTATATGGAGAAAAGCAAAGATAAGGATGACAGAAGTTTCTCACCAGAAACAAAGGAAATGAAAGCACAGTGAAAAAAATATATTTGAAGTACTTAAAATAAAAAACAAACTAACAAAAAAAAAAAACAAAGCAGATCAACCTGGAATTTTATACCTAACAAATATATATTTAAAAACTAAGAACATTTGCAGACATAAAAAGGCAGAATTAATTTATCAGTAGCAGGTCCACAATATAATAAATGCCAAAGAAATTCTCTCAGGAAGGAGGAAAATAAAATGGAGAGAAAAAATGGTGACTACATGGGTAAATGTATAAAACTTTTCTTCTTATTGCTTAAATATTTTTAAAAGAGAATTCACTAAAAAATACTTCTAAATAATCCTTAAGAAGGAATCAACAGGAAATTAGAAAGCATTTGAAATTAAATGAAAATAAAAACAACATATCAAAATTTGTGAAATTCCTCTAAAGCATTAGAGGGAAATTTACAGCTACAAATGCCTACATTAAAGACATCTGAACTTTATGATCTCTCCTCTGCCTTAAGAAACTAGAAAAAAGTAAAACAAATGAAACCCATAGTAGGCAGACAGAGAAAAATATAAACATCAAAGTGGAAAGACAATGTAGTAGAAAACAGAGAAACAATAAAGAAAAATCAATTAAACTAAAAGCTGCTTCTTTGAGAAGATCCATAAATTTGATAAACCTATAGCCAGGTTGAGCATGAAAAAAAAAATACAAATTACTTATGTTAGAGATGAAAGAGGTGCTATCAGTGCAGATTATACAAAAATTAAAAAGATAATAAGGGAACATTTTAAACAAGTTTATACCAATAAATTTGATGACATAGATAAAATGTAGACAATCCTTGAACAATACTGTCAAATCTCACTCAAGAAAAAACAAAGAAGTATACATCTATTGTAATTTGAAATTATAGTTAAACTTTTTACCACAAAGAAAATTCCAGGTCCAGATGTCTTCATTGGTAGATTCTATCCAACACTTCAGGAAGAAATAATATCAATTTCACATAAAATCTTCCAGAAAATTGAAGAAGGGGGAACACATTGAACTCATTCTATGAGGCCAACATTACCCTGACAAAATATCAGACAAAGAGATTCTAAAAACAAAAGTACAGAATAATATTCTTGATGAGCACAGATGTGAATATTCTAAACAAAATTGTAGCAAACCAAATTCAACATTATATAAGAATATAAATACCTCACAACCAAATGGGGTTTTATTCCAGAATGATTTAACATTTGAAAAGTCTTTATAAATCAATGTAATTCACCAAAGGCATGGACTGAAAAAGAAAAACAAAAAACAGATGACCATCTCAATAGATGTGGCAAAAACATTTGACAAACTCCAATGTTTGTTTCTGATAAAAATTGTCAGCAATCTGGAATACAAGGAACTTCCTCAACCTGATAAAGGCCATCTACAAAAATTTACAGCTAACATCATACTTAATGGTAAAGGATTAAATGTATTTTTCCTAAGATCAGTAGCAAGATCAGGATGTTCACTCTGACCGTTTTTATTCAATGTTGCAAGGGAAGTTCTTACCTATATTTTAGGTAAATCCACCAAGATACCAGGAATCCAGATTGGAAAGAAAGAGGTAACACTATTTATAGACAACATGACTGTCTATTTGAAAATATGATGACATTGACCAAAATGCTAATAGAACTTGCTAAGTTAGTTTAGCAAGTGTGCATAATAGAACAGAAGATAGATGTACGGAAAAAAAAAAAAAATCAATAGCAAGAAGCAATCAGAAAATAAAAATTTTAAATTACCGTTTATAATAGCATAAAAAATGAAACACTTGTGAGTAAACCTAATAAAATATGTGCAAGACCAGAATGCCGAAAACCATAAAACACTGCTGAAAGAAATTAAAGAAGACTTAAATAATTAGCAATATATATCATATCATGGGTCAGGAGACATTTATCATTAAGAGTCTAATTTGCCCTAAATTGATCTATTGATTAAGCACAATCTCAATCAAAATCTGACCAATTGTCTTTATAGAATTTCACAAGCTGACTTTAAAATTTAAGCAGAAATACAAAAGACCTAGAATATGCAAAACAATTTTGAAAAAGAAAACCAAAGTTGGCACCTGATTTCAAAGCTTATTTTAAAGCTACCATAATCAAGACAGTGTTACAGGAATGTAACAATAAATAAATAGATCAATGAACCAGAATAATAAATCACACGTAAGAAGAGCTCATTTTTGACAAAGATGCAAAGGCAATTTACAAAGAAAGTATAGTCTTCTCAACAAATGGTGCTAAAACAGTTGCATATTGATATGCAAAATTATGAACTTGAATCCATATCTGTTGCCATATTAAAAAAATTGCCTCAAAATGAATTATAGGCCTAAATGTAAAATCTAAAACTGTAAAGCTTCTAGAAGAAAATGGGAGAAAAACTGTTGACTTTGGAGGAGGCAAAGATTTCTTAAATGTAACAACAAAAGCACAATTCATTAAAAAAAAAATGATGAATTGTTACCAGCCTCCTAGTGGAGGTTTTTCCAAGTTCTCAGTGCTTGTCAGGAAAATAATTTCAGGATGCACCATGTAAGCTAAGCAAGCAGCAGCTTTGTATTGAAAGTGAAAGTACACTGTCAGGAAAGAGTGGGCAGTCTCTAAAGACAGCAGCTGCATTAGGAGGAAGTGGTTTCAGATTTTTTGTAGTTTTACTAATGGAGGGGAAGAAGGGGTTGGCTTTTACTAAGAATTTGGGTAGTGATTTCTAGAATTGGGTTTCTTTCCATTTTTACACTTCTTTTGGTTGTCTTGGAACCATCATGGTGATTTCAAGGGCAGAGAAATTTTAAAACCATACTGTAAATGATATTGTAATTAACCAAAATTTATGTAAGGTGACAGAGACAGCTGACAGGCCAGTTGAAGCTGGTTCTTGCCTGCAGTTGTCAGTTCCTCTTGTTTCAGGTTGTTTACTTTAACACCTGCACCCCATCCTCAAGCTGCTGCATCCTACCTGCGGTTTCCGTCCTGTCTCCTACACTCTTACTCTAACAGAACTTTGTCACAATGAAAAAGTTATGCCCTTTGAAAGACACGAAAAGAATGAAAAGATAAGCCAGAGCTTGGAAGAAAATATTCAGAAAACATCCGATATAAAACTTGTATCTAGAATACAGAGAGAACTCTTACAACTCAATAAGAATACAAATAGCCCAAAAATTTAGACAGAAGGTTGAACAGGCACTTTACCAAAGAAGATATATAGATGGCAAATAAGCATATGCAATGATTCTCAACATCATTACTTTACAGGAAAATGTAGATTTAAATCATAATAAGGTATCACTATGTACATTAACATGGCTAACATTAAAAAGACCGACCATGCCAAGGCCTGGTGAGGCTGTGATACAAGTGGAATTCTCAGAAAGTGCTGGTGGGAATATAAAATGATATGATCACTTTGGAAATCAGTTTGATGTTTTATTGAAAAGTTAACCATCATCCAGATGATCTAGTCATTCCACAACTAGATATTTGCACAAAAGAAATGAAAATCTATGTCCAAATACTTGTACATGAATGTTCACTGTAGCTTCATCTATAACAGTGCCAAACTGGGAACAACCAAACTGCCCATCAATAGGTGAGTGAATAAATAACTTGTGATGTATCTACACAATGAAATTCTGTTCAACAATAAAAAGGAATGAACTCATGCAACAACATGGATGAATCTCAAAATAATTAAGCTGAGTGAAATAAGCTACACAGAAAACATCTACTATATGATGCTAGCTGTGTGTGGCGGCATGTGCCTGTAGTCCCAGCTACTCAGCAGGCTAAAGTGGGAGGACTGCTTGAGCGCAGGCTTTGAAGGTTGTAGTGAGCTATGATTGTGCCACTGCACTCCAGCCTGGGTGACAGAGTGAGAGACCCTGTCTCTAAAATTATAATAATAAAAAGAAAATTCTAAAAGTTCAAAACTGATCTGTTATGACAGAAGAAAACTCATCCATGTTTGGCTAGAGATAAGAAAGTTTGGATGGGAGTGATTATTATGATGAATGATAGAAACAAAGAAAGAATTATTTTCTTTATTATGGTGATGGTTTCTCATGTATTTACATCTGTCACAACATAAAATTAAATGCTTTAAATAGATAAAGTTTACCGTATGCCAGTTATATCTCATTTGAGTTGTTAAAATTTATTGAGTTTGATTTATTATTCACTCTTTTTCATGCTCTTTACACACCTGGAAAGTCAAAATTTCGTATGCTTATTTACTGAGTTCCTCCTTAAGGGACCTTGCCTTTCCAAACTTATCAGGAAAATCCAAGGAGAGCTAATCTGGGGAATCACCAGAAATTCTCAGTATTCTCTATTTCTTACTTTTTACTTTTTATTATTACTGTGCAAGGTATTGGGATAAGCATTTTATTTAGACACTTGTATTTAATTTTCCTCTCTCTTTCTTTTCTTCCCTTAGCTAAATTCTTAAGTTCTTTCAACCGATTCACTAAATAGTAGGTAGCCAACACTGTATTTAAAATTTAGGACACTTTGTTTTCTTTGTTTTCCTGGGCTAGATGTCAGGTCATTAAAACAAGATTTGGATTTTCCAAAAATTATTTAACTCAGAAATCAATAAAGAAAATATCATTAAATAATATATGAAAAAGAAAGAAACAGTATTACAAAAATAAAACTTTATTATATTACCTAAAAAGTAGTTTAGCATATAGAGATTTCTGGACATATAAATCTATGTCTCTTTACTATTCACTTACGTCTAGTAAGTCTTCTATTATTAGTACTTGCTCTTCCCTTTGGTGAATTTGGTCACCTTTTCCTATTGTTGTACTAGTACCTGCTCTGATTTTTATTACTGTCCGTGTAGCTTCCGAGCACTTGGTGCTCTCACCTTGAGGACTGTCCACTTCCCATCTGCTCCTCTTACTTCCTATGTCAATACATCTTCTGTTTACATTCAGAGTGTCAATTTTAATTATTTGCTTTTTGGTAGTGTATAACCTAATGTTTTAACCTAAATCCATTGTATTTGTGGGTTTTTCCTAACTCAGGTTATTCTTCCTATTTACCTTGGGGTTTTTAGAAGATATATTGAGGTGTTTCCCAACTTGAATGGAACACGAAGATAGTTAACAATAAAAAACAAAATGTGGTTTTCATGTAGAGGAACAGTACTACTGTTGTTATTAATATAATTATCATCAGTCATCTTGCCAAGAAAAATCTTATGCGATGTTATGCTTTTACTGATTGGTTAATGCAGCAAAGAAGGGAAAGTAGTTTATAAGCACAGAAAGAACTTTAGTTCATTAGTGTTTAATGTGATACATGATACCCTAGCAAATACTAAATACTCCAGAGAATTCTCTACCTGCACCCTGCAAGTGTTGATGAAAGTCATCAATTTAATGAGGAGTCGTCCAGTGCAACTTAGTTCACATTTAGTTTAATATAATAATATAGAAAGTTTCATCTACGGATCCCTTAGCATTGCAGAGGTTAGCATATGATTGGTGATCATTTCAAATCTCAAGTGATAATTTTGAGTAAGAACAGCATGAATGAGTTTATCTGAAAATGATCACTAAATGAGGAACATAAGCATGTACCACACATCCCCATAGCGATTTCTTCTTATTTGTCATCTGGACATTTCCATCCTGGTCTAGGCATCCCCCCAGAGTTGTGCCATGCCATGTAGTGATTCTGATTTTTAAATTGATTAAATGCAGCAAGTAACAACATTCCTAAAGTTCCATTCGTGGAGAGTTTGTTTTAAGCTGCTTTTGTAATTTTATATTGTTATTCTAATATCAACACCCATTTTTACTGATTCTCTTAGATTTTGGGTTGATGTCAAATTTAAGTTAAAAAAAGGTCTCAATACCCAGAAAAGTGATGTAACAATGACCTCAAAAGGCACTAAATACAAATCAAAGTGACTTAGTGGATCACTCAATAACAGTTGCCCTCAATAAGCAGCATGAAAGATGAAGATTGTTAAGATATTTATTTTGACAAATATGATGCTAATTCACAAAATCCACTGGAGCACAGGTTTTGGGTAAGCGGTCCTTTTCCTTACCAAAATTTACGTGGTAATTACTATTTTCAAAACTTTCACACTCACATATGTTCTATACCAAGTTGGAATGCATCATTGATAACCAGTATATTAAAATATGCTATAATGTTAACAATTTTTGTAATGGCCTTAAATTAAAGCTTCTTTGGCTATCTTTGTGTATATTTAAAACTTAGGCAATTTTATTATTCATTTTGTAAGTGTGTAGTTCTTTCATGGTCTTCTTCCATTCCCCATTTTGTCCTACATATATCTGCACACTTAAAATTTTATGAATGGGAACTTCTGTGTAGCGCATATAGACTGGATAAGGCTCAATGTGAGCTTTTGTCACTGCAGAATCATCAGTAGTAGGGTAGTAAGTCACCATGTAATACCTTGGTTATTTTTTATAATATTTAATTCTATTTTGGGCACTTAAATTTTGTGACTTTTTTGCCTGTCAAATTATGAAATGGTTTTAAATGCTACCGTGACAGGCTGTTTTGATTAGCTAGGCCAGCTTCATTTTCAATCCCTTTTGTCAGTGGAGAGGCAGGGATGTTAATATTTGTTTCCTCAGTCTACCTTAAAAGAAGTGACCATGTTACGTATTTTTAGATAAGACATAAATAGAAATTTGTTTTTTTTTCTTAAATTTCCTAACGAAAGGGACAAATCTTGCTTCTATACTCCCCTCTTTCTCCCTGCCTTGTACTTGGACATGCTAAATGAAGCTGCCCCAACCATCTTGTCATTGTGAAGCTAAATAACAAGATGTGTATGAAAGATCAATGTGCTAAGGATGGCAGAACAGAAAAACATGAAGATTCTGGGTCAATGACGACATCATGGAGCAGTTGCACCTCCACTTGTTCTTCCAGGCTTCTTGCAATGTGCGATAATTAAACAGCTTTATTCCTTAAGACTTTCTTGGATGATTATTCCAATATTTGCAGGCAAAAATGTTCCTAATTAACACAGTAATTTTAACTTTTTAAGTAGAAAAACTTCTCTACTTATGAAATTTCAACTTTTAGAATTTTGTTCTACAAAGTTTGTTGAACAAAGTTATGCCTTATAGAAAATGTGATAACTATTCATTAATAGATGGGGGGATGGTAATACATGGTTATGTCATGAATAAAATAGACATAGCCAGAGAATAAAATAAACATTATCATAGATTAATTTATTAGTTGGGAATATGTTTGTTCTGTTTGTGCTTAGTTTTGTAGTGTATTATATTTGATAAGTGAAAAAGGAATGAGTTATTTAAGGTATTAGTTGACAAGGCACATGATTACAAGGAAAAAACTTAATTAACAATACAATTGGTGGGAAAATAATGAACATTATGCAAGGTTAGGAAATACATAATTTAATAGCAGAGATGACCCTGAAGGACAAATGATAAATCATGAAAGAATATAGAAAAAACATGATTAATTAAAGGAAAAAATTCTTTTGGCTGTGTGACCAGAGTTTTATCATCAATGTTTGGTACCTATTAAATTCAATTCAGTTAAGAATAAGGTTTTGTATAGGTTTGAGAATGCGGTGAAAATGTTGCTGCTGGAAATTTGTTGCAAGCCAGAGATGATTCACAATTCAAGGCCTGTTTGAATGTTGACTATGTCAAAACATGGCGGATATGGTAGCTGCAAAATGGTTTATTTCACTCTTGTGGAAATTATCAGGAATGAGAGGTTCTAAGGTGTGGCAGAGATTGCTAGTTATTAGTCTCAATCTCTTCCATCCTTAGCAATGGAACTCCAAGTTTTAGCTTGGCAAATGGCAGCCCAGAATAAAATCTACATGTCCCAACCTCACAGGCACATGCGATCCTATGACAAAGTTCTAGCAAAGGAATTTATCAAAGTCTCCTTTAAATGATAAGAGATAGTGGATGTGCACTATTTACCCTTCTTTCATCCTACTTCATGAAAATTTTATGTGAAAGCTGAAACTCTAGTAAGCATCTTGCATCATTAGGATAAAATCATAGCCCAAGAATGACTGCGTGAGCTTGCAAATTTAAGTACTACTAATGTACTTCTGTCTCTCTTTCTGCCTCTCTGTCTCTCTCTCTCTCACCTTAAAATGAGGATCGTGTTAAAGTCTGTTTATTTTTTAAATGAACAGAAGGAAAGAGGTTCATTGTGGCCTTATCTCAAGACACTGATTTGTCTGGATCAACTGAGACAGTTTTGGTGGACCTGGGCTCAGAAATTACCTAATTATTCCTCTTGTAGTGTTTGGTAGACTCCCTGCTAATTGACAATTGATTGATACCTCACATTAATGTCTGTCAACTAAAGAGGAAGTAGCGACAAATGTTTGCCACTAGTGAAAGCAGGATAGGAGATAAGGTGACTATGAGGATAGCTTTTTACACACTGAAGAAGGTATAAGGTTAATGACAGCGTCAGAGCTGTGTCGACTACCCATCAGCATGTTTCGAACTGTTACAGATACACCCATGTTAGAATTCTAAATATTGTGTGCCTGTTCAGTGAATCCTGGTTGTCTGCACAGCCACCTGGAGGTGTCTGATGGGGAGGAAGAGGAGCAACCACCTCCATGTGGATAACGGTGGCAAAATTCTAGGCAATAAACTTTATTTTTACCTTTGCTTAAGTCTGCTCTTATAATTCAGATTTTAAATCAGGAAAAAAAAATATTCCTCTTAATTATTTTGGAATTACTGGAATTTTCTTGCTTAGCAACCCTTCCCATATCACATGGTTCCTTTGCTAGAAAGTTTAATATATAGGATTTACTATTGTATATAATTCTTCCATCCTTAAATGTTGTAATTCCTGTATCTATGAACTATGACTCACTTCTGTTGATGATAATTAGAAAATGAGCATATATTAAAATCAAGATAAATTCAATAAAGTAAATAGCTACCTAGAATAAGACTTTTAGAAGCAGAGCCTTGGGATAAAGGTGGCCACAGGAGATGATACCCATATGTTCCCATATGGTTTCTGTAGGAGAAACTGAGATGTTGGCCTGCAGTAGCTCAGAGAGGACAATCATTTTGGGTTTTAGGGAAAGGAGGGAGAAAACTGAGAAATCTCAAATAACAGAGATTGAAGCCACTCTGCCTCTGGGAGTACTATAAGGCACAGGAAGCATGACCTTCAAATTCTAAAATCAGGGAGTCATTAAATAGTTGATGGAGACAAATACAGGAAAAGTGCCTGCTGTTATAAATATTCTCTAAAACAAAACCAAGAATTTCTGAATATGTTGCTGAATCGAGACACAGTGATACCCGAAAACAAATCTGGCCGTCAAAGGAAGATAAATTGAAATTGATGATATAGTATTCATTAACACTTTAAAATATAATGTAAATTGGTATTTGGCAATTAGTAGGCTCTCTACTTAGTGTGCTTTCTTAACTGTGCTACAGTGTATAAAGTTCCATTTATATTTTGAACACTTACAGACTTTCAAAGATACACTTGAGATCCTTAATCTCCTAACTCTGTTTTTTCCTTAGGGTACTAAATTCCTCATTCAAAAATTATCCTACTAAAGACTGTCACAAACCCAGTTCTTGTGATTGGAAAAGAACTGATCCTACCAACTTTGAAATGTTACATATTCCTAAATGAAATATGTCCATGTTAAAAAATTAAGTGCTGACCTATATTCTAATATATTCATTTTTGTATTATTTCTTGCTTTAGATTATCTAATGTTTTCTTTAAGTAGTTCTGAGAAAGGAAAGCTGAGTATGCTAAGGCCGACCTGTGTGTGACACTTTCTGGTGAACTTTTTGGAGTATGTTCCCTTTAATAGTTAAAACTGTTCCACTTAAGTCTTCTAAGATCACACTACTTAAACTAGAACCTGTTTGCTTAATCGGTAGATAAAGTCTTAAGTGGCATTTAAAAAAAAAAAAAAAGCCAGATTTTGTTTTGGTGGAGAGGAGGGGTAAAAGAAGACAGAGCTTAATTAACCAGACTGACAGGCTCCATAGATCTCTCAAGTGTTTAAATTAAGGATTGCAAGTTCTTGAAACTTGACAAGCCAGGCAGGATTGTCACTGCTGCTGTCTGAAGCAGAGGTAAGTACAGATTAGGCTTGTCCTATCTTTATCATAAGCATTTTGCCAGGATCTAAGAACTTCACACTGTGAACAGACTTGAAGGTTTTCTTTATTACTGGAAAAATAAAGCAATGATTAAATTCTCACATTTTTCAAATAAGATTGGTCTTTTAGCAATAAATATTTGCTATTAGACAGAATAGCATAATATCGTATTAAATGCACATACACACAGATATGTCCCTTTATTGAAGGAAATACTCATTTATCCTGCATGCTCGGTCTCAGGTTTAGTGTATTCACGTCAGACATAGGTGGATGTACATCAAGGCACTGGATGTACTGCTTAGGGGCTAGTGAATGTTATTAGCTCCCACCCACCTGGTCAGAGCGTTCCTGTGGAATGAGATGTATCCTTTCAGTTATTTACTTGCTCTGTGTGCATATATTCACAAGTATAAATATATACATATGCTTGGAGCATGTTCCACTACATTCGACATCTGGCAAGTCTCTATTATGAGACTTTCGACGCTTCCAGTGAGTAATAAAATGGAATTACAAGAAGGGGGTGAGGATGGGGAGTAAATAATGCAAATCATGGCCCATGGAGTCTCTTTCTTCGAATTTAAGCAAGTATCAAGTGTGTATCATCTGTGAAACATCTATTTCTAATCTTTAACCAACTCCAACAGAAATGTTGATTTCTGAAGGATCAAAGGTATTGAAATACACCTTTTGGATATTTGTGTGTTCATACCTCCTTGCAGAGAAAGCTTTTTACCATGCTTACATTAAACAATGGCCTAAGCACATTAAATATTTTGAGGTGTTTGCAGAATGGGCACATACTTTATTCTTAAAAAGAAAAAAAAAACACCTTTACTTTCAAGAGGAAAAATGTTTTGGCTCTCTCTCTGTCACCTGGCTGAAGAATATAAAAAAAAAAAAAAAAAAAAGGAAAGAAGAAAAAAAGTTACTGTGTGCAGTTAATATCGAACAGCAGCCATCTCCAGATGATCCCTGCTGCATCCAATTTCTGCCAAAATGCTTTCTGTTAAACCTCCATCAAACAGACACACGGCGCACAAAAGAAAACCTCATCACCAAGGGAAACTAATCCACCGGTGCGCAATGTAAGCCTGTCAACTTTTTATTATAAGAAGTCATCACTCATTTCAGTGAAGATTAAAAGTATGACTAAATTGAGAAAATCCTCTTAGCCATTTGGAATTTTAA